>NW_027184054.1:0-2000 GCF_041296385.1 Aphelocoma coerulescens | reverse complement strand
CCTTAATGGCCTTGCACAAATCCTTAATATTAGAATAAGGTAAGGGTTTCCAGTCAGGGTTTGCTACATTGCTAGTAGGAGAGAGTGTAGTAGAAGCAGTTGGAGTTACTTCCTGGTAGCCATGGGTTCCCGGATTTAAAAAGGTATTTACAGGATTGTGGGAACCAGGGAGGGGACAAGAGGAAGCGGGGCGGGGAGTGGAGGCGCAGGGGCGGGGAGTGGAGGCGGGGACACGGCCGGAGGAGGGGAGGGGTTGGGGGCGGGGTTGTGGGAGGCAGGGGCGGTACTTGAGTCATGGGCGGGCACAGAGGGAGGGGTGAAACACGACGCTGTGGGGGCGGGGTTGGAGGCGGGGTCAGGTTGGGATGCGGGAGTGGGAGGGGATGGGGACAAGAAGGGGTTTGTGGGGTGGGGGAGAAAGGGATTGTGGGAGGTGTAGTTTGGAGAGGAAGGAACATCGCGGCCGCCATTATTGGAGACAAACAAACTCGAAGAAAAGGGGTTAGGGGGAGGGGTTTTTCCCCGGGCTGCGAGCACATGGCAGTGGCTCTCCCTGGGAACAAAGAGATCAGGGGAGAAGGGGTTTCTTCGCGCGCTTGAAACATGAGGGCTAGAAACTGGGGACAAGGGAGTGGAGAAAAGGGGTTGGGAAGGTCCTGGGACGGGCTCCGGATTCCCGTCCGAGGCAGGGTGCTGAGGAAACACAGGTGAGCCAGGAGGACGATAGCTCTCCTGTGCTAAAAAGCAGTCTGCTCTAGCTGTGTTTACCAGCATAGGGGAAGAGGGGTCCAGGACAAAGGGGTTGGAAGAGGGTATAAGGGAATTAACAGGGGTTTTTTGCAGAGGCTTTTCATGTACTGCCTTTTTCTCAGACAAAGTATAACTTAGTAACAGGAGAGGAAAGAATTTTGAAACTGTTTCATCTCCTGCACGCCTAAGAGAGGAAAGTTTTCTCCCCACCTTATCCCAAAATTCAGCAGATCTTATGTCTTTGGAGGTAAGATTAGGAAAGTACTGAAAAAGCCATCCTACAAAAGATTGAACTAGATTTTTAGGGTATTTATGCCCAGTTAAGGAAAGGTAGCTTTGAACTTGGTGGTATATTTCTCTATGGTGTGCAGAAACTTCAGATCCCATTATGAAAGCAACACCACAAACCTCAACCCAACTCGCCCAAAAGGAGGAAAAAAAGAGAAAGTTTGAACCGGCACCAGCTTAAGACAGGAGCCCTTAAACCAGCAGGGAAATACTCACCAGAAATCTGGATTTTTACCACAGGAAAGCAGGTCCGGAGAAAAAAAGCATGCGAGAAGGGTCTTCTGCTTTCCAGCCGTTTCCTCGCCACGTGGTGTGGGGGAGGTACAGGCTGAGCCTCTGGGCTCGCTGTTACGCAAAAAGTAACAGCTCGCTACACAGAGCTGGCACAGCACGATGTGCAGAGCTAACTCCAGCAGACACACAGCTGCCGGGACACCCTAAAAGTCTCTCAGAACCGGAGTTCAGAGATAGCACGTTGGGCGCCAAATGTGGATGGTATCTTTTCAGCTTTATACCGGCTAGCGCTTGTATTTCAATGCCTTAGAAAGCCTTGAGCAACCCAGAGAGGCAGCACAGGCGATCTAGCACTTTAATAGCTCTAAAATCGGTACCTGTATCAGCTGCAGAGTAAATACCATCAGCAGAAGCAAAGAGGGAGAAATATAGCTCCCTGCCCGCTCAATTCCCTGCAGTTAGAAGCCTTAAAAAAGGAGAGAGACAACTACAAATGTTCACAGGAAAAGCTGAGCCAAGAGAGGGCGGAGCCTCCCCTCGACTATCCTTTATTCGGAGAAGGGGGAAGGGGAGGACTGGGGGCGGACCCAGGGTGAGTGGCCAATCAGACAGTGCTGAAGAGTTTGAGTGACATTGGTTTTGCCCGCACTTCAAACAAAGGGGCTCGGAGCATGTGGCCGGAGCACGTGTCTCGTGTCTTTGGGAGGGGGAGGGGAAGCTCAGAACAG
>NW_027184053.1:0-15746 GCF_041296385.1 Aphelocoma coerulescens | reverse complement strand
AATTGGGCAGGCAGGCGAGTGCTAGCCACGCTCCTTTCTCAGTTTGTACGCTGCGGACACGAGTCCGGTGCTCTGCGCCTTCGTTCGGCCTCTTTAGTACCCATGTCGCTCTTTCATTGTGCCGGAGTCGAAGCGTCGTCTACTTCTCGCCCAGAGAGCACGGTGCCGGCAGCGAAATGCCCCAGCCGACTGCTTCTGCCGACACACGCCTGGTCTATGCACTTTCCCTCGCAGCGACATACAGCAGCACTTTCGGTCTTTCTTGTCGTCCAAATGGAAAGGGAAAGAGTCTCAGCTCCGTCTCGCACAGTTTTAGGTCAACAAGCTTACCCGGAGCTTACCCGCGACGCGTGGAAACTTGTGTTTGCACCACATTCAAGTGGTAGCCGTCTTTCCTTTACAGGCTGCAGAACGCCGTCAGATCCCGGTGCTCTCTGCACCTGCCTTCTCAGTTCTAAGTACTACCGCGCCCCTTACAGCCTTGCAGGAAGCAAACACGCGGATAGTCATGTCGCTCAGAAGAACGTGCCAGGACGAAAAGATGTTCTTCCTTTCTCCTCGTCGCCCATATTGTGGTGCTGTATTAAAAGCCTTGGCCAGCGAAAGGCTAATCCAGCAAGTGTTTCTCACCTGATGCATTTCGCTGAGGGAGAGCTGAGGAAAATCCTTGCACAGCACACTGCGGATGCGTGCAGTACACATGCTGAAGAGAGCCACAGCTAAAAGCAATCGCTGGGCTTCAGTTCTGTCCAGACGGCAGAAGGCGAAGAACGAAGCAGCTGGGCACCGCGTTAACGTACTCAGTGGACCGAATTTCAAATGTTCAGCCAAGAGCTGCTTCACAAGCAGATTCAGCTGAGAATGCTCTGGCTGGTTCACAAAGTAAGGCGTAGCCGTTGCACTCTATCACACTATCAGGCCAGAAGAAGTTTCTTACACCTTCAATGCTGCAGAGTCCATGCAGCTGGAGCACACGCAGTAGGACGCGTCCAGATAGACGGCGTTCTTCAAGTACCCCCCTCCTCCAAGCAGCCTTGAAACTGAGCACAACACACTGCGGCTCGGGAGCTTCCTTCTCAGATAGACGTGCCGTCACGTTATTCACTCTCGCAGCTCCGTTGCCCACTAGCAGCAGGTGCTACCAAAGCAAAATGCTCCAGAAGTAAAAAGCACTGCTGAGCAAACCTTTTCCTTTGCCTCACGTAAAGCACTGTAAACTGTCCGCTGCACTCTTTATTTCCATTCTCCGCTGCATCTACCACTGTCATCTCTGCATCTCGAAGCATAAAGCTCGGCACAATTCTTCCCAGGGAAAGCTGGAAGAGAAATAGGTAGCAGCACAAGTAGCTGCAAGTGGAACTTTTGTTTTCAACTGCTAACGTGAATCCGAAAAGAAGCGAGCGGCAGCCACGCTTCTTCTTGCAGCCTGTGCGATGCGCACACCAGCTCGGTGCTCTGCGCCCTCATTCGTATGCTCTTCGTACCATGTCGCGCTTTTCATTCTGCCGGAGTCGAAGCGTCGTCTACTTCTCGCCCGGAGAGCACGGTGCCGGAAGAGAAATGCCCCAGCCGACTGCCCTTCCGAAACACACCAGGGCTATGCACATTTCTCGCAGCGACATACAGCAGCACTTTCGGTCTTTTCTTGTCGTCCAAATGTAAAGGGAAAGATTCTCAGCAATGTCGGGCACAGAGAACAGTTTTAGGTCAACAAGCACGCCCAGAGCTTGCCCGCGACTCGTGGAAACTTGTGTTTGCACACATTCCAGTGGCAGCCCTCTTTCCTTTACAGCCTGCAGAGCGCCGTCAGATCGCGGTGCTCTCTGCACCTGCCTTCTCCCTTCCAAGTACCACTGCGCACAATACAGCCTTGCAGGAAGCAAAGGTGCGGATAGTCGTCTCGCAGAGAAGAACGTGCAAAGACGAAAAGATGTTCTTCTTTGCTCCTCCTCGTCGCCCAGATTGTGGTGCTGTACTGAAAGCCATGGCCAGCGAAAGGCTAATCCAGCAAGTGTTTCTCACCTGATGCATTTCGCTGAGGGAGAGCTGAGGAAAATCCTTGCACAGCACACTGCGGATGCGTGCAGTACACATGCTGAAGAGCGGCAAAACTCAAAGCCATCGCTGGGCTTCAGTTCTGTCCAGACCGCAGAAGGCGAAGAACGAAGCAGCTGGGCACCGCGTTAACGTACTCAGTGGACCGAATTTCAAATGTCCAGCCAAAAGCTGCTTCACAAGCAGATTCAGCTGAGAATGCTCTGGCTGGTTCACAAAGTAAGGCGTAGCCGTTGCACTCTATCACACTATCAGGCCAGAAGAAGTTTCTTACACCTTCAATGCTGCAGCGTCCATGCAGCTGGAGCACACGCAGTAGGACGCGTCGAGATAGAAGGCGTTCTTCAAGTACCCCCCTCCTCCAAGCAGCCTTGAAACTGAGCACAACACACTGCGGCTCGGGAGCTTCCTTCTCAGATAGACGTGCCGTCACGTTATTCACTCTCGCAGCTCCGTTGCCCACTTGCAGCAGCTGCTACCAAAGCAAAATGCTCCAGAAGTAAAAAGCACTGCCGGGCTGTACTTTCGCCTTGCCGCACGTGAAGCACCATAAACTGTCCGCTGTACTCTTTATTTCCCTTCTCCGCCGCATCTACCACTGTCATCTCTGCATCTCGAAGCATAAAGCTCGGCACAATTCCTCCCAGGGAAAGCTGGAAGAGAAATAGGTAGCAGCACAAGTAGCTGCAAGTGGAACTTTTGTTTTCAACTGCTAACGTGAATCCGAAAAGAAGCGAGCGGCAGCCACGCTTCTTCTTGCAGCCTGTGCGATGCGCACACCAGCTCGGTGCTCTGCGCCCTCATTCGTATGCTCTTCGTACCATGTCGCGCTTTTCATTCTGCCGGAGTCGAAGCGTCGTCTACTTCTCGCCTGAGAGCACGGTGCCGGCAGAGAAACGCTCCGGGCTTCTGCCTCTGCCGAAACACGCCTGGGCTATCCCTCTCAGCGTTAAGTAGCACAAAATGCTGTCTGCGTTGTGGTCTTAATCTTAAGGGAAAGATTCTCGGCTTCGGCTAGCACAGAGAACTTTGCTGGGACAATACATGTGTTTTATTATCCTTTCCCGCAAGAAGACTATGGTGCTTCTTTGGAACTGTTGGCCAGTGTAAGGCTAATCCAGCAAGTGCTTCTCTCCTGACACATTTCTCTGAGCGAGAGCTTCGGCGGACAGTTGGGCTCTGCGAAGCAGAAAGTCTGTGCTTGCACGTAGCGCTGAGGAGAATCTGTGCACAGCGCGCTCTGGATGCGTGCAGTACACACACTAAAGAGAGCCAAAGCTCAATGTCTCAGTTCTGTCCAGCGCCGGAAATTGAGAAGAACGCAGCCCCAGAGCTCTGGGCTGGAGTGTGCGATGGTTATGAGCTGTGCCACTCTTCTGCGTGTCTACTGCACGCATCCATAGTGTACAGTGCAAGGATTTTCCTCAGCTCTCGCTCAGCGAAATGCATTAGAAGGGAAGCACATGCTAGATTAGCCATTCGTTAGCCCACGCTTTCAGTAGAGCACCACAATCTGGGCGACGAGGAAAAGCAAAGAAGAACATCTTTTCGTCTTTGCACGATCTTCTCTGCGAGACATCTCTCCACGTCTTTGCTTCCTGCAAGGCTGTAAGGTGCGCGGTGGTACTTGGAAGGGAGAAGGCAGGTGCAGAGAGCACCGCGATCTGACGGCGCTCTGCAGGCTTAAAGGAAAGAAAGCTACCACTTGAATGTGGTGCAAATACCAATTTCCACGCGTCGCGGGTAAGCTCCGGGTAAGCTTGGTGACCTAAAACTGGGCGCTGAGTGAGACGTAACCGAGAATTTTTCCCTTTGCATTCCGGCTCCAACGCAAACAGAATGTGATGCTACTTAGCGCTGCGAAGGAAAGTGCATAGCCCTGGTGTGTTTGGGAAGAATCAGCAGCCTGGAGCGTTTTTCTGGAGCCTTTCTCCGCTGGCACCGTGCTCTCTGGGCGAGAAGTAGACGACGCTTCGACTCCGGCAGAATGAAAGCGCGACATGGTACGAAGAGCATTAAAGAATGAGGGCAGAGGGCCGAGCTGGTGTGTGCATCGCACAGGCTGCAAGAGGAAGCCTGGCTGTCACTCGCTTGTTTCCGGATTCACGTTAGCGTTTTAAAACAGAAAGTTCCACTTGCAGCTACTTGTGCTGCTACCTATTTCTCTTCCAGCGTTCCCTGGGAGGAATTGTGCCGAGCTTTATGCTTCGAGATGCAGAGATAACAGTGGTAGATGCGGCGGAGAATGGAAATACAGAGCACAGCGGACAGTTTATGGTGCTTTACGTGAGGCAAGGGAAAGTGCAGCCCGGCAGTGCTTTTTACTTCTGGAGCATTTTGCTTTGGTAGCAGCTGCTGCAAGTGGGCAACGGAGCTGCGAGAGTGAATAACGTGACGGCACGTCTATCTGAGAAGGAAGCTCCCGAGCCGCAGTGTGTTGTGCTCAGTTTCAAGGCTGCTTGGAGGAGGGGGGTACTTGAAGAACGCCTTCTATCTCGACGCGTCCTACTGCGTGTGCTCCAGCTGCATGGACGCTGCAGCATTGACGGTGTAGGATACTGCTTCTGGCCAGGTAGTGTGATGAATGGAAACGGCTGCGCCTTACTTTGTGAAGCAGCCAGAGCATTCTCAGCTGAATCTGCTTATGAAGCAGCTTTTGGCTGGACATTTGAAATTCCGTCCACTGAGTACGTTAACGCGGTGCCCAGTTGCTTCGTTCTTTGCCTTCTGCGGTCTGGACAAAACTGAAGCCCAGCGATGGCTTTGCCTTTTGGCGCTCTTCAGCGCGAACACTGCACGCATCCACAGTGTGCTGTGCACGGATTTTCCTCAGCTCGACGTACAATCATTTTCTTGCTGTTTCCAGAGTCTAAACTCTTCGTGAAACTCTCGCTCAGCGAGATGCGTCAGGAATGAGGCACTTGCTGGATGAGCTTTTCGCTAGCCAAGACTTTCAATACAGCACCACAATTCAGGCAAGAAGCAGGAGAAAGGAAGATCATCTTTTCGTCCTTCCACGTTCTTCTCTGCGAGATGACTATCCGTGTCTTTGCTTCCTGCAAGGCTGTAAGGGGCGCGGTAGTACTTAGAACTGAGAAGGCAGGTGCAGAGAGCACGGCGGTCTGACGGTGCTCTGCAGGCTGTAAAGGAAAGACGGCAACCACTTGAATGTGGTGCAAACACAAGTTTCCACGCGTCGCGGGTAAGCTCCGGGTAAGCTTGTTGACCTAAAACTGTGCGAGACGGAGCTGAGACTCTTTCCCTTTACATTTGGACGACAAGAAAGACCGAAAGTGCTGCTGTATGTCGCTGCGAGGGAAAGTGCATAGACCAGGCGCGTGTCAGCAGAAGCAGTCGGCTGGGGCATTTCGCTGCCGGCACCGTGCTCTCTGGGCGAGAAGTAGACGACGCTTCGACTCCGGCTGAATGAAAGAGCGACATGGGTACTAAAGAGGCCGAACGAAGGCGCAGAGCACCGGACTCGTGTCCGCAGCGTACAAACTGAGAAAGGAGCGTGGCTAGCACTCGCCTGCCTGCCCAATTCACGTTAGCATTGAGAAGGAGGAAGTTCAACGACAACTACTTCCTTGTGCTACTACTTATCCCTCTTCCAACCATCCCCAAAACCACTGGCGCTTAACTTTAGGCTTCGAGATGCAGCAAACACAGTGGTCGCTTCCAAGGAGAGGGGAAGTAGAGAGTGCAGCGGGGAGTTTAGGTGGCTTTACGTAAGGCAAGGGGAAGGTGCAGCCCAGCATTGGCTTTTTCTTCTAGTTCTTTTCTTCAGGAGAGCAGCTAGCAAGCAGGCTGCGAGAGGCAACAATGGGATGGCTCGTCTGTCGGAGAAGCCGCAGTCTACAGTGCTGCAGACTGCTGTGCACAGTTTTAATGCTGCTGTAAGTACACGGTACTTTTGGAACGTCTTCTCTCCTGACTCTCCCATCTCTGGGAGCTCTAGCTGCTTGAACCTGGCCACACTGAAGGTGTGTGGACGTGGTCGCGCTGCGAGTATCAAGTCTTCCAGAGAAGAGGGATAGTCAAGAAATGCTTTCTCACCTGGCCTATCTCTCAGTCCGAACTGTGGCTGCAAACGCTGCGCTGCAAGGGTGGACTTACCCACTTGGAGAGAATGTGATGATGCTCTAGATATAGTTGCGAAGGAAAGTGCTGCTCACTGGAATGTTTCGCCTAGTTCACAGACTTTAAAAGGACTAGGAAGGCCAACGCCTTGTTCTAGCACTTGTTCTCTGCGTGCAGCTGCTGGATGTTTGGAAGGGCTTTGGGATCCGCCAGAGGTGGAGGGTAGGATGCTACAGAGAGCTTGAAGGAAAGCGCCTATCTCCAGGGCCTTTGATGCAGTTCAGCGGGTGCGAGTGGCATGTTGAGCACGTTCATGATGGCACAGAAAAGGTTCTGAAAGAAAGAGGCCGTGCTGAAACTGCCTTTACTTTTGCGACTTAGAAACTGCTCAGCCAACAATGAAAAGATTCGTCTTGCTTCCCCGCTACGCGCAGGGTTACATCCTTTTATGTCTCCAAGAGGCAGCATGCACAGCGGAGCTCTTCCACCAACTGCTTCCACACGACTGGGGCCGCGCCAGCCAAGCGCTTTTTGCCGGGCACTGTCAGCGCTCATGGAAACAACCACACGACGGCGCTGCAGACTTGCAAAAGAAGGCCAAGCACCTGGCCCAGCTCGAAACCACCCCAAGGGCAGACAGAGGCAACTTGCAAACGGCCCTGCACTCAAATCAACGGTGTCAGGACAAAAAGGTTGCCCTCATCTTCCCCTTCCAAGAGCACACTCTTCTTTACACCACACCTCTTTGGCCCAAACAAATCTTTTCCCTCTCGCAGATTCCGCCCACCAGCTTGAAACCATCTGGCAAAAACAGGGCTCAAAACAGTGCCAGCTGAGGAAGATCTTGCTGCCTACAACTTCACCTGCACCCCTCAAACTAGCAGCACACACGCTGTTCTCAGCACTCTCCTTCTCAGCTCTAGGTACCATCCTAAGCCTTCCCTCTCCCAGAGTCAGGATCCAAAGGCAACGGCACCAGGGACTGCTCACACACTGAAGGCACCAGGACAAATAGCTTAAGAGCTTGGCCTTTGCATTCCCACCGACAGCTCAACAGCTCGAACCCAGAGAGAGCTCTGCCTGTTGGGAAAAGCCTTTAAAATCCCTAGGAGTACCTGATGTGCACATCCAAACCTGCCTTCCTTGCCAAAGAGAGCAACTACAAGCCCATCTCCAAAGAAACGGCATCCCCTCCTCCAAAATACAACACATCCAGCGACTGATCCGCCTCCAGTATTGAATATGTCCAACAATTGCCCCCACACGCACAGGGGCCAGAAGAGAAATGTCTTGCTGGACTATTCCTCCCCACAGTACCTTAACATCTGCTCCAGCAACACTGGCACTATGTCCTTGCCTTCCCAAGGAAAGGCACTCCGAGTCTCTTGGCCTTGCCTTGTCTAGTTCTTCTTAAGGTACCCTTGCTCTGCTTCCTTTGCCTACGTCTGCCTTGCCTCGCACTGCCTACAACTTGCTGGCTTTGCTTTGCCCGGCCTACCACTCTTTCCCTTGCCTTCCATGCAGGCAAGGCGCTGCAAACCGAGTGCAGGCAATTGTGGGCAAGTCAAGGGAGAGGTAGGCAAGGCCAGAGCAGTGAGGGGAAAGCAAATGGAGTGGTAGGCAAGAGAAGGTCCAGAAGTTAGAGGCAAGGCTGGCTGTAGGAAGGAAGGGCCACTGATGGGAAGGCCAGGCAGAAACAGGAAGGGCTCAGCAAGCCAAGGCCCTGGAGGAAAACAGTAGGCAGGTCATGTGCTGGGCATGGCCGTGCAAAGGAATGCAAGGCTCCAGAGGGCTAGCAGGGCAAGGCAAGGCAACTGTTGTGTTGCCAAGGCAAGGCCAGGCAAGGCAGGTGAGAAGTACATTCAAGGACTGCTGGTACACAAAAGTGGCCAGGACCAAGTGCTCTGTGTGGCCTTGATCCCGCGTGGGTCATCTCTCCTCTGTACCTAAAAGACTTGAGCTACCTGCTTTCCCTTGTATGCAAAAGAACTCTCTTTCTGGTCCCCGAGCTCAAGGGCAAAATGTGAATTGCCCCTCCAAGGTTCAAGACATGCAAGGATTGCTCCCAGACAAAGGCTGCACACAGAGATGAGTGTGGCAACATGCGTCCTCCCCTGGTCTTCCTCTCATGGGATCCTGAAACACCGGAGATGCTTGAGAGCTTTGAGATTCCTCGGAGGAGCAGAAAGGGCAGGGCAAGGCCCAGAAATGTCATTGAAAAGGGGTGTTGAATTCCAGGTGGGGGAGGGGTGAGCAAGGTCATGCAAGGCAAGGGAGGGGTTCAAGGGCAAGGCAAGGCAAGTGGTGGCTTTGCGAGGCGAGGCAAGGCAATGAGGGTCCTAGAAGGAAAAGGAAAGATGAGGCCAGACCTAGACGAATGTGAAAGGAAGTCAGGTGGGGGATGGGTGAGCAAGTCAGTGCAAGGCAGGGGAGAAAAGGCAGGTTGAGGGAAGGCTACAGAGGGGGCAGCAAGGAAATGCAAGGCATGGGGAAGCATGCGAGGAGTGGGTGCTGCCAGCCGGTGGGGATGGCAGGGGCGGGGCCACTGCAAGTAGCATGGTGGGGATGTGGAGGGGGTGTTAGTGTGCGGGAGGTGTGTGTGTGTGTGTGTGTGCAGTGGAGTGCAGGGTAAGTGCAGGTGTGTGTGTGCGTATACGGGGGTTTTGTGCCAGGTGCTGTGCCGGGGAGAGCCGTTCCACCGCAAGGAAGGTGTGGGCGTGAAAGGAGTAAGATAGATGTGTCTTTACAAAGAGACCGTGTGAATCTCTCCTTAGACAAGGCTAGGAATTTACAGGGGGGGAAGTAACAGAAGAAAGTATTCGTTCTAGAAACTGTTACTAATCAACAGAGACTGTTGCTCAGCCAAGGCCCTGCTAAATTCCCGAACCTAGAGCAAGGCAGCAAAGACTTCCCAGCATTAGGAATAGTTTGGTTTTCTTCCTTTTCCATTCCAAAAGGGGAGTGCATATTAGAGGGGGGCATAGAGTAGGCAGTTCCGGAAGTCTGTAATTCCCGAGTACCTCAGAGGGTGCTGTTGCCAGGAACTTAGCATCAGAAGGGGGCTGCTTCCCGCAATCATTTGAGAGACTCCATGGCAAAAGCCCCATGGCCTCTCCCTGGAGTTGAAGAATGTTACAGGACTCCTCTGTCTCCTTTTTGGTGGATGAAGAAACTCAGAAAGCCACACTTCTGCCAGAACTCTCCAAGATGCCCCCTTTGCTCCCCGTGACTCCATCACTGCCCAGGAAGCTGTCTTTTCTACCACAGCAGTTTGACATACAGTTAAAAGTCGTGTGGCAGAGAAAAAAGGCAAGAATTGGTTTCCAAGGGATGGCAAACAAGAGATACCAGAACCTTTGGCCCTACCAATATTAAAGCAACTCCATTAAGAGAGTTCTTGCACTTCCTGAGGATTGGCAGAAGCCTATCTCATGATGTATGTTGCTGGGGGTCTTTTTAGACTGGCAAAAGGAGCTGTTGAAGGTTGCTTGATCTGTGCTAAAGCCAACAGCCAAGTTACAAAGTAACTTGCTAGAGGAGGGAGGCCTTGGGCTGCATGGCCCTTCCAAAGATGCCAGGTGGATTTTCCGGAGATGCCCCAAGTGGCAAGGCTTAATATCTTCTGGTAATCGTATGTCAGCTAGCAAGGTGGCCAGAAGTATTTCCAACTACTTCAGTAATGACAGGATCAGTTCTTAAGGCATTTTTGGAACAAATCATTCCAAGATACAGCATTGTAGAAGCAATAGATTCAGATAGGGGAACTCATTTTGCAGGAAAGATCCTTCAAGGGGTTTTGGCTTCTTTAGGAACACAATGGAACCTCCATAGGCCCTGGCACCCCCAGAGCTCGGCTCGGGTAGAAAACAATGAAGAGAGAAATAAACACCTTTTGAAGCTGGTAATAGAAACCAAGATGCCATGGGTAGGGCTTTGGACATTGGCTTTGGTGAGAATGAGGGCCCAACCCAGAAGAGAGATTCAGTTATCTCCCTTTCAATCGTTGTTTGCAATTGCCCTCCTGGTAAGTCTCCACCCAGTGGGGGGGGTAGAGGCAAGTGATGCATTTTTAAAACCATCTGTGGCCAGGATCCTGCTTCTTGTGAAACCCCTTCAACAGGAAACTCAGCTGGCGCAAGCCCGGCCTTTGGACTTTGCTGCTTTTAACATCCAACCAGGAGATTGAGTCCTAATTAAGGAGTAGAAAGAAGCGCCAGTGCTGGTGAAATGGCGTGGCCCATTCCAAGTGTCACTGACGACAGAAAACAGCCGTCAAGTAAGCTGAACACAGGTGAACCCGTCACTCTCGGGTCAAGGTCTCTGAAGCCTCAGAGATTTGCACATCTCAGCTGGAGGAGAAGGCCGGGAGGCCGTGACTGACACTCTGCAGGAGTGGGCCGGAGCAGTAGGCAGTGCTTCGACATCGGAAGAAGCCCCGCAGTCCTACCTTCAGACCGTCTGCTGAAATAGACTGTAAAGGCATCCCTCCTCTAGAATCTCCACTCACTTGGGGGCTAATACTTGTGGCCATTTTGTTACGTTAAGTGGTTTCTGTGTCTTCAATTGCCACAGGTGCTGCAGAAGACAACGGGAAAATTAGACTAGCTAATTAGATGACACTATTAAAACATTTTCCTTACTAATTCTACTTTGATATGGTCAGCTGAGTTTAGGCCAGGAGTGGGAGAATCAATTTGCAGCCTTAGGAGAAGAAGTAGCAAAAGTTTTTAACCTTAGCAATTGCTGGCTCTGTGGAAGGCCAGGAGGATCTGAAGAGTGGCCATAGTTGGCTAGCCCAGCTGAACCTAAATGGTGGGTCAATGTGAGGGCCACAGTGGGATGGGATTTGGGGCCAAAGAAGGAAGTTCACGGCCACTTCATTCTTCTCCAACAGGCACTTATTGCCTAATAGGATAGGGCGTGTCTATGTAGGAAAAGGCAATTGTCAATTGACTTTCCCTCTGGGCTTGAACAACTGGGTTTGGACCCCCAATTGCCCTCCTTCCAATTGTTCCAAATATCAAGGCAAATGCAATCAAATACCTGTTCGGCTCACTAACAGTAGCTGCGTAAGGCGTTCTTATCACACTTACCAAAAATATTTGGAAGCCTGTAAAGCAATGGGGAGGGACAAGGGGTTTTTTTGACCACCTGTTTTTGAGCAGTCCCCACAAAAATTCCACAAATAGAAGACATGTTGTTTGTGATTATCAGTGGGAATGGCCACACCGGATTGGAACTCAAAGCCTTTTAGTGAGTTCTGCTCCAAATCCAACCAAGCAGCTTGCAGATGTAAATGTAGGTGGGAACCCTGTGCGGGAGCTTGGAAATGCAAATGCTGGGACCCTTATGGTGGGGCAACTCTTGTTGGAGGACCGTTAGGCCCGGGAATCCTGCTGTATTTTGAGCCACCAATTGATGACCATGGGTAGGTTCCTTTGCTAATGGAACACGGGCTTTGAAAGGACAGTATTGGATTTGTGGCCAACATGCTTAGCTCAGGTTACCTCCAAACTGGTCAGGGATATGGTATATTTAGTAGACTGTTGTTCTTTTTGCTACTACAAGTTCTGGGAAATCGCTTAGGAATCAAAATCTGTGATGATTTAATTAGAGAAAAGCAGTCAGCTGATGCAGCCCTGGCTGGAGGGAGCACCCCAAAACGGGGAAATGATGAACGGCCAACAGAACAAGTTACCCAACACGATGGACCAGCCCCTTGGAAACCTAAGGAATTAATCCCAGATGCCTGGGAACCCATTTATCATTTGAAGGAGATAATTAGGTTACAAGCTGTCTCAGAAATAATTACCAACCAGCCAGCCACAGCGCTTGACCTTTTTGCTGAGCAACCCACTTAAATGAGGAAAGCGGTAATTCAACATTGGATGGTATTAGATTATCTGTTAGCAGAAGAAGGAGGAGTTTGTGGGAAATTAAATGACTCGAGCTGCTGTTTGCAAGCAGATGACAGCGGAAAAGTGGTCAAACAAATAACAAAGGAAATAACGTCAGCTCGTGGACCTGTCCAAATGTTGAAAGGATGGGGATGGGACATGTTTTCATGGTTAACTGGCCAGCTCTGGGCTAAATGAATACGATTCCTCCTCTTATATGCTATAGCAACTCTCATCTTTTTACCATGTGTGACACCATGCTGGCTGCAGCTCTTTCAGCAGGTGCTCAAGGGGATGCCGCTAGCAGCCATGCCTACCTGATCCAGAAATGACTACAAAAGGACAGAAAAGGATGTCACTGCAAATAATATCAAAACCCAAGAAGACTCCAGAAGAAAAAATTAAATCCATGGTAATTAAGGTTTGTAAAGACAAATACAGAGCAAATAAAAAGAGGAGGGATTAAAAGGAATGAGATGGATGAGTCTTTACAAAGAGACCGTGTGAATCGGCCTGTAGACAAGGCTAGGAAGTTATGGCTAGTGAAGTAACAGAAGAAACTAGGAGTTCTCTAGAACTGTTACTAATCATCAGAGACTGTTGATTAATCAAGGCCGTGTTAAATTCCTGAACCTAGAGCAAGGCAACAAAGACTTAAGAGCATTAGGAATGGGGTTCTTATCTTTCTTCTCGATGCCAAGAGGGGGGTGCATATTAGAGGGGGGCGCATAGAGTAGGCAGTTCCGGAAGTCTGTATCTCCCGAATACCTCAGCCAGTGGGGAAAAGGAAGAGGGTGCTGTGGCCGGGAACTTGGCATCAAAAGGGGGCTGCATCCCGCAACCGTTTGACAGACGCCATGGGAAAAGCCCCATGGACTCTCCCTGTAGTCGAAGAATGTTGCAGGACTCCTCTGTCTCCTTTTCGGATATAAACCTCAGGCATCGTGGATTAATTTTCCCTAACGGCAGCGACCTGCCGCGTGGTCTCCGTGCTCCTCTCCAGCCCCCCGGGACGTGTAAAATAGTTCCCAGCGGCTCCCACCGCGCGTTGCAGACGGCTGCGCGGCCCCGGGGCTGCCCGCAGTGCTCCCCTGCCCCGCCAGGGCTGCCCGCGGGCTGCGGAGCCGCCTCGCCACCGGCGCGGCCAGGGCCGGGGCCCTTCTCGACAGCAGCCGAGGGGCTGCGGAGCGGGCGGCTGCCGGACGATCAGCTATTTTATGCCGCGCGGTGCTGCCGCCTCCATCTAGCTCTCCATCGCGCCGCCGCCCGCCGCCCGCCTGGCGCGCTCACGCTCGGCCGCGCTCGCCGCCCGCCCAGCCTCGCCGGAAGCTCTCCCGCCCGGGCTGTGCCCCGGCTCCGCCGGCAGCTCGGCAGGGCCCGGCCGCACGCGTGCTGCGTGGCTCGGAGCAGCCGCGTTGCGCCGCAGGCGACGGGGAAGGCGGGGCGGGCCGGCGCCATCGTGGTAGCGCGGGGAGAGGAGCGCCCGGGCGGGGCGGCGAGCGGCGCGGCGGTGAGCGCTTCTGCTTCCTGTCGCTCGGCAGCCGCCCACGGCAGGTGCCGTGTGAGCCCGCGGAGCGGCGGGGCCGGCCGGGCGGTGCGCGGCGAGGCTTTCGGCCAGCGGCGGCCACAGCGAGAGGCTGCTGGCACTGCCCGTGCCGGTGGAGAGAGCGGGGATCCGAGGCCGGCCTTCCCCGGGCGACGAGGGGAGGCCGCCTTTGCCGCGCTGCCCTCCGTGCAGCATGTGGCCGATTCCGGCGAACCCGGGGTCTCCGCAGCGGCGCGGGCGGGAGGGAAGTGGGGAGCGCGCTCGGTGCCGTGCCGGCCGCTCCCGGCCAGCGCTGCGCTGCGCCGAGGCGTTTTCCCGCCCGTCCTGGGAAGGACATAAGCGACACCGTAGTTGGAGCTTAGCTGTCAGGGGGTACAACTTCCCTCCATTGGCGACCTCCTTTTCCCTCTGATTCAGCTACCTTGTGGTAGGTGCGATGGTGCTGAAGAAGGGTGGCGGCTTGGCACAGTTGCTGTCATAGGTGGTGCGAGAGCTCCACGCAAGGAGCTTTGAGTGGCATGTGTGAGGGTAGGAGGGTTCGGCACCCATAGCTGAAGGCAAAAAAGGTCAGGGCATGTCATCAGCCGCAGTCGTGCTAAGTTGTTCATCTTTGCAAACTGCTTGCCGAGTTGTTCCTTTCTTAGGTAATGGGGTTTTGTATCAACCAGAACTGCAAATGGTCAGTATTTGCAGACAAGGTTACTTGGACTGTTGTTGAAGTGAGTGTAGCAGTTTCTATGGCATTCTGCAAAAAAAGTGACAGGTCTCCCTGTGTTCCCCAGTTCTTAACAAAGATGAAGTTAACAAACCCCTGAAAAGAGGTTTTGCAAAACTTCAGGGATATTTTCCTACTAGTACTGTAGAGACAACCATAGTCACCTTGTCTTTCCAAAAGTGAAGGTTCCCTATTTTTGTCCAAGAGCATCAAGTGCTTTTGATCAGCGTTTGTGTGCATGCATTAGCCTCGTTCTTGCTCTTCCTTGGAGAACTTTTACAATACTCACATGATCTGTGTAGGCTGCAGACTGCAGTGGTGAACTTCAAGGCTTCCAGCAGAAGGGAGATGCTATCCACATTTTGGATTCTCCTTAGTCTGAACCTTCAACGTCCAAGGCTTCACTTTTCAAGCAGTTGGAAGAGCTCCAAATTAAGACATGAACAGGTCTTAATTGACCTTGCCACCGCCTCAGTTAGTCAAGTAATGCTGTGCATTGGATTTGACTAGTGCAACATGTGCTTAAAATATGTAGAGTAACTCCTCGATTACCCTCTCAGAAGGGTTGGAATGGAGAACAAGGAGTTCCCAAGACAAATATTTGGTGTACGAGGAGTAGAATTTAGGAGTTGATTGCAGAGCACTGCATGCACAAATGTCTAAGGAGAATCCATCTTTTGATGTCCCATCTATGCTTGTTCTCATTTGAAATCCTGCACATTCTGCAGGCTGGTTTTGTTAGGCTTGGGGCTGGGGAAGGAGTGATGGTGGGGGAGGAGTGGGTGTTGGTTTTGGGTTATTTTTTTGTTTCCAGAATAGTGTACACAGAACTTGTGCCCAAAACCAGCAGTAGGAAACAATGCAGGTATAAAAGAAGGTCACAGAAATGTCAGATAATACGAATCTGAAAGCGCTTCAGTATTTTACTCAGGAGTTTCACTCTAACAAGGTGATTTTCCTTCACAGAAATGTAGTGGCAGGCTTATGCCATGCTAGAAGTGATGACCTTTCTCTGCCCCAAATTGAGCAGCAAAAGGTTTTGGCTCTTAATTTGAACCCCTGAGCCAGCTGTGTTTCAGGCTGCAGAAGCTGCAGCTGTTGTGGCAGACGCGGGGTGCAGCCCTGCCTGCCAGTTCCGAGCTGGCCTGCGCTGGTGGCAGCCGTCAGCGCCCGGGGTCCCCTGTGCCACCCATGCCAGGGCTCTGCCTGCCTGCCTCGCAGCCCTGGTAGCCTCAGGGAAACATCGCACTACTCCATCTGCTTTAAAAACAAACAAGCAAACAAAAAGCTCCCTGTAAATATATGTAGAAGTCTTGAAACTAATTCTCAGCGCTTGCTCGGAGTTTGTTGATGGAGCAAATGGATTTTGGATAAACTGCTATTGCTAGTACTACTTAGGTTCCTAAACTTCAGAAGGGAGGCTATGGTGGTCACGTACCCCTGAGGAATGTTG
>NW_027184052.1:0-18536 GCF_041296385.1 Aphelocoma coerulescens | reverse complement strand
GAACGGCATCCCCATTGTCATCAATTTTTAAACAACAGTCCGATGTATTGAACTTCCTGCACACACCGCCTTCTTCGGCCAGTAAATAGTCTAAAGCCAGCCTATTTTGATGTATTGCAGCTCTGGTTTGGCGTTGCTGGCTGACTATTAATTCCATAGCCCCAGCTGTTTCATTGGTTATGATTTCTACAAGAGCTTGGAGTCTGATGATACGATTCAGCATGTAAATTGGGGTCTGATATCCCCAGCTTCCATCTTGTGCTTAGGTAGCTGGCCCATCTGTTTCTAATATTCGTTCAGGGGGCCATTCCTCATCTTTCCATTTTTGGAATCCTCCAATTAAATCTCTTTTCTTTCTTTTGAAGTCTTCATAGAGAGGTATACCTAATTGATCTCCCACTGGTTCTGGGAAAAGGAAAAACCCTGGTTGAATGATTCTTAGTGTACAACTCCCTTTCCAATGTGAAGGGAGTCTTGGGGATGCCCTTTTCCCACATATCCAAAAGAAGCCATCTGGTGCTTTCCAATAATCACCTTCTTGTTGATTTATATTCTCCCCAAATTTGGCTATTTCTGGGATTCCAAAATAAGGATTTTTCCTCGTGTCATTACACTGAAAGAGTCCAACTTCATGATCATATACACAGTCTTTTCCTTTTTTCTGGGCTCAATACCAAGTTGGTTTTTCTGGGACCCACCACCTTGAAGTTTTGTTACTCACTTTATAGCTTTTACAGGGAGTGTTTCCTACTTCATTAAGAAAGTTTATCCCAGTTCGCCAGAGGCATTCTTCCCCTATCACTGTTGAACTTAAAATCCACCCCTCAGGTCGGTTCCCCCCTCTTATATTTGTCCGGTTCCATTTAAGGAGTTCTACCGGGCCTACGCTGCTACCTTTCTGTGGCCATTCTTCTGTCATTAAAGCTCCTCCACAGACCCAACAGTTGGTTATGTTAAGTTCTTTACCTATCCTCTCCCCCAATTCCACAAACAGGTTTTTTCCTAACCTTGGGGTTTTTTCCTCTTTGTTGTTTGAGCTTTGCATACAGGTCCTGGCGTGGTGAGGTGAATATAGGGCGAGGTTGCTGTGCTGGCTTTGTATCTTTACTTACCACTTGCTCTTTTACCAAATCTTGGACTGTTCCCCTGGTGGCAGCTGTGGAGCAAATCTATTTTTCTCCTTTTGGACAATTGCTTCTTAGTCTGTTTCCACTTGTTCCTAAATTTTCTGTAATCCAATATTTTTCTCCTTTATGCATGCAAATACCTAATTTGGATGAGTCATAACAGTGACTGTTGGTATGGGTATGAGTAATAAGAAAGAAGCCCCGGTGTCTTTCCATGTAGAGCTTTCGATAGCATTTGTAACATGGTCTTGCCGGTGTCCCAAAAGGGACCAGGAGAAGTGACAAAAGAAGGAATAACAGAGGTCCGGCATGGCTTATACTCCCACCTCCCTTGCCTATGAGGTTGCAACCCATAGCAGGTGTATTGGATCTTCTCGGTGGCGAGTACAGTGGCCGACCCGGTCTTGCCCTCTATTTCCTTGTCACTTCCTTTGTAGCTTTTAGGCAAATTTCTTTTGGCACCTTTTTAACTGTAGTATCTTATCGTATCTTAGGTGTTTCCCATTCAACAGGCACTAGTAATTCCCATCTGCAGAGCAAAGTTATTGCTTTTGTTGCTTATGATTTTGTCTGGATAGGGGGTTGATTTTGTGCTTGACACCCTTTACAACTAGGGTGTCGACGGTGTGAAATGCCAATTTCCCTCTAGATTAATTACTTATATTTGACGTGGTTGGCATGCCCCGTGTTAGAATGATTCAAACAGGGTATATGATGTGGCACTGATGGAAGTTGTGATTCTCCCCCTTCTTAATACAAATCACAGGCTAGAATCAGGACATGAGAGTTCCCTGTTTGATCCAGTCCCAACCCTTCCTGTTTGAAGTGAGAATATTCTTCTCCACGATGTCCCAGAATTTGTCCAGGGGCCACTGATATAAATTTGGCTTTTACTTCTCAGTTAGGTGTGATTCTTTGCATATCCCTTGGATTATTTAGATTGTTCTAGCTCATTGCCACCTGGTCTCCGTTTAAGAATCAATTTGGTATCACCTGGTTTGGATATTACAGTCCACTCTTCAGGTTCTTTTACAGGTCCTTTGATTCTGCTGGCATGGATCTACCCTCGTTCCTTGGTCTGGATTGCGGCCTCAGTCATCAGCAGTACCTGAAAAGGACCCTCCCATTGTGGAGTCAAAGATTGTTCTTTCCATGTTTTTACTAGTACCCATTCCCCTGAATGGATATTATGAATTTTGAACTCCAAAGCTGTGGTTTGAGGGATCATTCCTTTCAGCCGCAAATTTTCAAGTGTTCTGGCAATTGCGGTGACATATTTTTTGACACTTACTTCTCCTACTTCATAAGTGGCTGTTTCATGTTGAGCAGTAAGGAAGGGTAATCCGAACATCATCTCATAAGGAGACACTCCCAGGTCTGACCTGGGCTGTGTTCGGCCTCTCAACAGAGCCAAAGGTAAGCATTTTACCCATGACATTTGAGTTTCAATCATTAATTTTGTTAAAGTTTTTTTCAAAGTCTGGTTCACTCTTTCTACTTGGCCTGAACTTTGTGGGTGCCAGGGGGTATGTAATTCCCATTTTATTCCCAAGGCTTGAGTTATTTGTTGTAAGACTTTGGATGTAAAATGTGTTCTTCTATCTGAGTTTATTTTATTAACCATTCCATATCTGGGAATAATTTGTTCCAGAAGGGTTTTGCATACTATGTTAGCTGTAGCTCTAGTAGCAGGAACTGCTTCTACCCAACAAGTTAGGTGGTCTGCTATTACTAATAGGAACTTCCATCTCTGTATTTGAGGAAGTTTAGTGAAATCTACTTGGATACTTTGGAATGGTCGCAGAGCTAACTCACGGCCTCCTAATGTTGTTTTTCTCATTATTTTCCTAGTCACTCTTTGGCAAGTTCTACAGTTCCCAGTTATTTGTTTTGCTACCCCAAAGATTCCAATACACCCATAATTTTTTAGAAAATGATCACACAAGCTAGCTTGAGTACCCCAATGAGTTTTTTGATGCATATCTTCTAATATTCTCTTAGTGAGTGGCTTATTAAGTAACTGTCTCCCATCAGGAAGTTTCCGTTTTCCAGATTGATCTTGTTCTCCCCCTATCTTAAATAATTCTTTTTCTTCTTCTTTACTAAATTTGGGGATTTCCAATTCTCCCCTTTCTGGGGTCAGGATTAACAGAATTGGTTCAGTCCCATTTTCTGCTGCATCTTTGGCTTCTTGGTCTGCTAGGTTATTCCCTCTTATTTCTGGGGTCATCCCTTCTTGGTGTCCTTTGATATGCACTACGGCTATTTCTTCAGGCAATTTTAATGCTTCCAACACTTCTGAAATCAGGCCTTCATGTATCAGTTCTTTCCCCTTTGAATTTAGTAAACCCCTTTCTTCCCAGATCTTTCCAAAGGTATGTACTTTGAATCAGTATAGACGGTCCCCTTTTTGTGTGCTAAATGCTCCAGTGCTCTCTTTAGAGCGTATAATTCACAAGACTGCGCCGACCAATTTGAAGGTAGTTTTCCTTTTTCGATGGCCTGCATATTTATCCCATCGACTAAGGCATATCTTGACATTCTTTTTCCTTGCAAGCATCTGGATGAACCATCCACATATATTCTTTCCTCTTCTAAGAGGGCTTGTTCAGCTAGATCTTCTCGAACTTTTGTTTGGTATTGAGTAATTTCTAAGCAATCATGTGCCAGGTCATCTTTTGGTTCTCCATACAGGAATTGGGCCGGATTGAGGCTTTTGCTTGCTTCTATAGTTAGATCATTACTGTCAATCAGAATTGCTTCATATTTTAATAGCCTGGAGTCTGTTAACCATTTTTCAGCTTTTTGATTTAGCACATTTCGGACCGCATGGGGTGTGTATACAATCAGTTTACTTCCAAAGGTGAGCTTACGGCTCTCCTCCACCAAAATAGCGGTAGCTGCTATGGCTTGAATGCATACTGGCCAGCCACGGCTTACTGGGTCCAATAGTTTAGCTAAATAAGCTATTGGTCTTCTCACCCCTCCCCATTCCTGGACTAATACACCATGAGCTACTCCATTTTCTGCATTCACATATAAATGAAAGGGTTTTTCTAGTGAGGGTAAGCTTAGGGCTGGTACCGAGGCTAGTTTCAACTTCAGTTTTTCTAATTTATTATCATCATCATCTTTGGTCCATTGTATATTGTCTCCCCCTGTTAATTTTTCATATAAAAATTTTACTGCTTGTGTATATCTTTCAATCCATAATCTGCAATATCCCAGTAGCCCCAGCAGTCTCCTAACCTCCTTTTTTGAAGAGGGAGGAGGGAGGGATAAAATCCCTGTAATTGTTTCAGGACTTAGTTGTCAGCTACCTTTGCTTATCAGGTGGCCGAGATATTTTACTTCTGATTCCACAAACTGTAATTTCCTTTTTGATGCCTTTAGTCCCTTTTTCCCAAGAAAATTTAGAAGCTTTATGGTAGCTCCTTTAACTTTCATTTCATCTTCTCCTGATATTAGAAGGTCATCTCCATATTGGATAAATTGTATTCCTGGGGGAGTGGGGAAGGTTTGTAGTATTTCTCCCAAGGCTTGCCCAAATAAATTTGGGGCCTCACAATAGCCCTGTGGCAGTTTAGTCCACCTCAACTGGTTCTTTTTCCCTGTGTTTGGATCTTCCCATTCAAAGGCAAAAATATTTCGGCTTTCCTCTGCCAGTGGGCAGGCCCAAAAGGCATTTTTAAGATCTACCACACTAAACCACTGATGTTGAGGTGGAATTTTGCTTAAAAGAGTGCAGGGATTAGGAACCATAGGGTAGCAGGCCCGTGTTCTTTTGTTTACTTCTCTTAAATCTTGCACTAATTTATAATTTCCATCAGATTTCTTTACTGGGAGAATAGGGCTATTATGAGGGGATTTACAAGGTTCTAGTGTCCCATCCTTTTATTAATTCTTCTATCACTGGTTTTAAGCCTTTTCTCCCTTCTAAAGATATAGGGTACTGATGTACACAAATGGGACCTTCTTCTTTTTCAATTGTGACCCTTATGGGGTCAAGATCTAGTCCACCCCTATTCCCTTCCCTAGCCCAAACCTCTCTGTTAATTTTGCTTTCATCTTCTTGGCTAAGTTTAAACACTTTGGCCGTCATTTTCCCTTCTTCTGGTATGACTCCAATCCCCAGTTGGATTTGTAAATCCCTTCCCAATAAATTGCTGCCAGCCTCAGGAGCTAACAAAGCATCCCCTATCCCTATTTTTGTTTCCCCTTCAATAACCACATCTTTAACGACAGAGACCTTAAATCCTTCCCCCTTTGCTCCTGTTACTTTTACCATATCATTACTCCCTTTTGGAATATTCATCACACAAGTCTTTTCTGCCCCAGTGTCAACTATAAATTCCAATACTTCCTCTTCGGGGCCTACTTTTAAAGTTATCAAAGGCTCCAGATGGTATTTATCCCCCCAAAAATAGAGCCCATGATTTCCCTATTTTTCTTCTGTGCGTGTCTCTTGAAATCTTTTCAGATCCCTCCTCAGGTGGGGGCATTCTCTTTGATAATGCCCTTCTTCCTTGCAATAGAAACAGGCATCCCTGGGTTGTTCTTGGAATCTTGATTGTGCTGAGGTTTTATTTTTCTCTTTTCCACCATTTCTGAATCTGGAATGTTTAGGAGTGTTACCTGAGGGCTTTAGATTTTTTTTGGAAGGTACTCTCTCGCATAGTGGCTATCATGATCTTTGCTCCCACTTTGGCTTTTTCTTCATCCCTCCGGACATATATATCTTTTGAGCTTCCCTTACTAGGTCTTGTAATGGTTTCTCATACCAATCTTCTATTTTTTCCAATTTTTTTCTAATATCTGGCCAGGCATGAGTGACAAAGTTAACTCTTAGCAGGGCTTGCCCTGCTAGGGACTCCGGGTCTCTCCCAGAATATTGTTTCATATTCTTTCGGAGCCTCTCCAGCCACTCAGTCGGGGTTTCTTCCTTCCCTTGCTGCCCCTCAAAGGCCTTTCTGACATTTTGTCCTCAGAGTGCCCCCTCTTTTATTCCCTTGATTATCAAATTACAATAATCATTCATATGTCCCCTCCCAGCTTCATCATTTTGGTTCCAGTTAGGAGGTGTAATGGGCATTTTCTGATCCCCGGGTGGACCTTGTTGGTTTTCTTTTCCCCAAATTTTTATTCCAGCAATTCTAATCATTTCTCTTTCTTCTTGGGAGAATATTATTTTCATTATTGATTGCATTTCTTCCCAAGTGAAAATGTTGGGACCTAAGAACTGGTCCAACATTTCAGCTGTACCTATGGGGTCTTCTAATAATCCTTTAATTTCTTTTTTGAAATTCCTAACCTCTGTAGAGGTTAGAGGAGCACTCACAAAGCCGCTTCCCCCTCCTCCCGTAGGTACTTCTCTTAACGGAAAGAAATGAATTTCTCGGCTTCCCTCTGTTTGTTTAGCAATGGAGGGCTTGTTGGGCTGCCTCGGAGCCTTAATGGCACCTCCTGTATTCTGGTATGGTGCTCCTTCGTTAAGAAGAGGGTTGATTTGGGAAGAAAGCACCGAACTCCCCTGGGGAGGAGGGGCAGATTCAAAGTCTGGCGCTGAAGCTGAATATTCTGTGGTGCAGAGGGTGGGGGTGGGGTATGGCAGTGAAGCCAGATATTCCGGAGCACAGGAGGCGGGCACCGGGGCTAAAGCCGGGTTTCTCAAGGCAGGAGAGGTAGGGGCTGAAGCCGGGACGTGTGACCTTTCCCTTGATGCAATTGAGGGTGCTGGGATTCCCGAGATATATGGGAAGGGTGGGATCCCCGGCATGGGCGGGGGCAGGGCTCCCCCCCAGCTCCATTGGGGCGGGAGGGCTGCCGGGGGAAAGGCCCCCGGTGCGGGCGGAGGGGGGGCTGGCGGGGGAAGCCCCGGAGCCAGGGGGAGGAGGGCAGCTTCTGGTGCTGGCGGCGGAGGCAATACTTCTAAAGGGTCTCAGCCTTTTTTCTCTTCTGTTTGCTTTTCCTCTGCGGTTTCTGATATTTTGAAGACTTTGGTTCCCAGAGGTTTTGTAATTCCTGTCCAGCAAGAAGCATATTCTCTCTCCTCAGGGTGAGATGGCTCTTTTGAATTTACAAATACATTTAGAGCCTGGCAAATCCATGCCTCATCAGACCCGTATTTTGGCCAGTACACATGATCAGATCTGATTTCCTTTTTTACCCACTCTTTCATGCAGAATTGAATCATTTTTACTTTCTCTTTTCCTTTTGTAGAAGGATCAGTTTCCCAGTTTGCGAGTTTGACCCCGAGGGGACTGTCTCGGGGTATATCCTCTGGCACCCTTTTATAATTTGAACTTAATTTACTAGGTTGTTGTCCCATTTTTCCAGGAGTTCTCTATTACTCAAAATACCAATTTATCCCCCCCTTTGAAATACTAATTCATTCCTTTAAAACACCAATCTTCACTGCTGTAAAATACTACCCACCCTTTCACAGTACAAAAAACACCAAAAAATTTATTAGAGCCCACCTTCCCCAAAAACAAAGTTAACTTCGAATTACACAGTTTTTCATTCACACATTCACTCTTTTTTAATATTTGTTCACTCACTCATTCCTACTCACAACAGAATAATAAGGTACCTCTTTCAAGTCACTTGTTAGTATCCACCCATGGGTATGATATAATCCTTAGGATTCTGGGTGCTCTTGGATTTCCCTCAACCCAGCATTGCTAGCATCCAAACCCCAACCTCTCTTGGGGTACTTTTAGGCCCTGGGTGCTCTTGGAGTTTTCCTCAACCCAGCATATGGGGGGGTAGCTCCCACTTTGCAACCCCTTCTCTGGGACCCCGTCCCAGTCACCCCCGGAGATTCTTTCACTCCGCTTATCTCTCGCTTTGTCTCCTCGCTGGCCGCTGTTCTCGTGAACAAGACGGAACGGCAGCACTCAGAGACTGCCACACTCGCTTCGCAGATCTGGGGGCAACCAGCCCACGTCTCATTCACACACGCTCATCTCCCGTAACCACCCCCTTTTTCTTTGGACAATACTTCCCAGTCCTGTTTCTTTTCCAGTGTCTGTGGGATTTTTGTCGAGAGCGCTCTCTTTCATTTGCTTTATTTTTGTGTCTTTCTTGTCCTCCGGGTGTTGCCCTGCTGCCACCAAATCACGCCAGAGGATGCTAAGCAAAGGTCCTGCCAACTTGGGCGGGAGGCGCCTTACCCTTGCTTCTTGAATCCTCCCACGCTTTTCAGAGGCGAGGTGTAGCTCCGGGACGAGCCCTTAATTGTGAAAAACGAGGTTCACTCTCCTGTGAGAATTTAAAGGGTTTAATATAAAGACAATAAGAGACACATCAAATAAAGCAACGGGGTAATGGCCGGGTGCCTTGGTGCTCTGCCAAGAGCACACCTGATGCCAGAGGTGAGTCTTTTTTATACCATTTTTACTGTCTGTTCTTTATTCATATTAAAACTTTTCCTGGAGCTGTTCTGCATGGCCACTCCTTGGTTCCGCCTTTTTAGAGCATGCGTAGTCTTCTGCCTTGTGGTTTTATTTCTCTTGATTCTTGGGGTTGGGCCCGCTAGGCAAGAGTCAATGGTAGGGTGGATTTCTTAATTCTCCAGACAGACAGGGCTGATTGCAGCTTTGGGCCTCTTCGTCTCTCCGGGCAGAGTGGTGATAACGGCTCTTGGACTCTCCTGGCCGCCTGTTCTCCGGGCGGAGTAGCCTTTGGGCCCTTTTGCTCCCTAGACAAAGTGTTGATTAGCAGCTTTTCGGGCCTCATCCTCTGTTCGTTTGGAGGTTATCTTACGTGCTCACACTTGTTAACATTCTTGCTAAAAAGAGAGAAAACTACATCCACACAGCAAAAAGCATTTCTAACATTATATAATATCTACTTTATACTTTGCGAGAAGCCAATATAATATATGTTTATAACACCTCCATTGGCGACCTCCTTTTCCCTCTGATTCAGCTACCTTGTGGTAGGTGCGATGGTGCTGAAGAAGGGTGGCGGCTTGGCACAGTTGCTGTCACAGGTGGATCTTTGAGTGGCATGTGTGAGGGTAGGAGGGTACGGCACCCATAGCTGAAGGCAAAAAAGGTCAGGGCATGTCATCAGCCGCAGTCGTGCTAAGTTGTTCATCTATGCAAACTGCTTGCCGAGTTGTTCCTTTCTTAGGTAATGGGGGCTTGTATCAACCAGAACTGCAAATGGTCAGTATTTGCAGAGAAGGTTACTTGGACTGTTGTTGAAGTGAGTGTAGCAGTTTCTATGGCATTCTGCAAAAAAAGTGACAGGTCTCCCTGTGTTCCCCAGTTCTTAACAAAGATGAAGTTAACAAACCCCTGAAAAGAGGTTTTGCAAAACTTCAGGGATATTTTCCTACTAGTACTGTAGAGACAACCATAGTCACCTTGTCTTTCCAAAAGTGAAGGTTCCCTATTTTTGTCCAAGAGCATCAAGTGCTTTTGATCAGCGTTTGTGTGCATGCATTAGCCTCGTTCTTGCTCTTCCTTGGAGAACTTTTACAATACTCACATGATCTGTGTAGGCTGCAGACTGCAGTGGTGAACTTCAAGGCTTCCAGCAGAAGGGAGATGCTGTCCACGTTTTGGATTCTCCTTAGCCTGAACCTTCAATGTCCAATAACGCAGCGTTTGGTGCTCGAGGCACTGACTCTGGCGTGCCCCTGGTCAGAGACAGTCCAGCTGCGTTACCTCCACGCGTCGCTGAAGCGACTTCGGGATCAGGAAAAGAGCTTGCTGGGCTAGCTAGCTGGCTTCTTTGCAGAGGGAAACACGGCAGGAGCCGTTGATGTCGGCTCACGTTAGCTCAGAGACAAAGGAAGAGAGGGGCTGTTCAGGTCTGGCTTCTAACAGGTTTAATGCGATAGGATGAGGATGAGGTCGGATTGATGGGAATCCGCTCCTCGGAGCCTTGTCCTCAGTTTTATAGGGAATTTGAAAACCCCCTGTAACTATTCCTGAAAAGACCTGCCTTGCTAAATTAGTGCCTTTTAAGTCTTGTGTCCCCAGGATAGAACAACAAACTCACAAAGATAACAGCAGTGGATCTACAGGACTTCTGCAGGCCTTCTGGACTGCAGACATCTCTGACCAAAGGCCACAGATGACGTGTACCCTGATCCTGCCGAACGCCCGTCCGCCCTGGACTCAGCTTCAAGGTTTGATTGATACTGGTGCTGATGTAACTATCATCTCCTTCTCTGCGTGGCCTCCCTCATGGCCTTTACCCCCAGTGGGATCGGCCATCACAGGATGAGGATGAACCACACAGAGCTATTGAAGCGAACGGCCTGTGACGGTGAAGGACTCAGAGGGGCACACAGCTACAATTAGGCCTTATGTTACTACCACTTCCCTTAACCTTTGGGGACGGGATGTGTTGGCAGCCTGGGGCATACGGATCGGGACAAATTTTTAGCAGGGGTCACTGTGCGCAAAGGTGCACAGTATCCTACACTGCCTTTGCAGTGGTTGATTAACACACCAATCCGAGTCAGACTCTGCTTAGTTAGTTGAATTAAGGGCTGTTATCATGGCTTTTCAACGATTCTCACAGGAACCTTTGAATTTGGTTACTGAAGCCGACTAGCAAAAGCTCGTATACAATTAATCACCTTACGGTACCACAAAATTCAAAGAATCCTGTTCTTCTGAATCACTTTCTCTCATTGCAATCTGCAGGCAAGAGACAACTGCCCTGGGCAAAAGTCTGGGTGTGGAATTTACTCACTAACCAGTGGGAAGGCCTGCGGGAACTTATGGTTTGGGGTCGTGGCTATGCTTGCGTTTCTACAGATACTGGGGTACGGTGGCTAGCTGCAAAATGTGTTCGCCCTGCCCTACGGCACCAGAGGCAGAACAGGCAACCTCCAAATGATGACCAGAACACCAACCATCCAAGTGGCCACCAGAATGTAGATCATCAGCCATCAGACTCTTCTGATGATGACCAAGATGTTGACCATCAGGCAGATGGTCCTTCTACAAGCAGAGACTGGGATGGTCCTTCCACAAGCAGAGACTGAACTTTAAATTTCTTGTTATGGAGTCAGATCGTTAAAGCCTTAAGGACATATTTAGAATTAATAACTGATGTAAATTTCTATTTAGGATTAATAGTGGAGTTGTTATCTTATCAAACAAAAAGGGGGAATTGTAGATACCAAAATGCTGCTAGCGAGGATTTTCTTGCTATTTTCTAAGTCTGTGAGAGACTTTTCTCTCTCACAGAAGAGGTAGCAGAGTATGTAAACAACCAAGCCACCTGCAACCTTGAAAAGTCTGGTTTATGGTCTAGTAGAAAAATATTTTGACAATGGATGGTTTAGGATTTTAGCCAATCACCCCAAGGGGGGGGGCTGATCCTTTGTCCAATTAGACTATGAAGAAAAAAGTCTGTAAAAGAGTTTGTGAAATAATTAAATGAATAAATCTTGGTGCACAATTCCTGCCTGCTGGATCTTCTCTCCTCCTCCTCCCTATGGCTGCGGGACACAGTGATACACCCTAGGGCCCAGGCCTGCGGTAATAGACCACAATTACAAGTGAACTGCAACACAAGCAGCTAACACATTCCTCCTGTGATAAATGAGTGAACGATAAATTTTGTCTTTCGCATCTATCACTTTAACATTTAGAAGTGAGAATGTACTATGTAGAAATAGTGTTAAGGTAAAATATAGGTAAGTAAAAACAAGACTAGAGTAAATTGTAACTTCGAATGAGTGGTAACATGTTGGGAAACGTAGGAAGAAACACATGATAATAAATGTCCTTTCAGTTGAGAAATTACAGAGGTGGAAACCAAGACATCTTCAAGAAACAAAGAAGATAAACCGCATGCATCCCAGGAAGTCTGTTATCTCATCAAAACTCACACCTCCCAAAGAACCCATCAACTACAAATTAGGTTGGAGACTGAGGAGGCACCGGAGGGGGGTGCCTGCCTTCAATTCTGGAGCTACTCAGAGGACCGAGGTGGCAGTGTGCTGGCGTGTGCTGGCGCAAGGGGGCAGAGACGGAGGGGGGAAAGTTGAGTGAAGTGTAAATGACTTTCTGGGCTTAAGGACTATGTTTAAAGAAGTACTAAAGTTCACAGTAAAATGAATGGAGCCACGCCTCTAGCAATATTGCTAAGTGCTCCTGCACTGTGATATGCCTTTGTTCTACTAATAAATGCTCAATATTATGCTGCTGAAAATTCCGCTTGGGAATTCATCTTTCTCACTTCTTCCCTTAAAATCAGTTCTAAGAATTTAGTGTGAAATACATTTAGGCTTGGTCCACATTATTTTTAGTTCAAATAAACACATCTAAATTTTTTCCATCTTTCCCATTAAAGGATTTTGGTTTTGGCTCATTCTTTCAGCATTTTGCCAGCAATCTGCTCAATGCTCTTTCCTTAGGAATGAAAGCTGTAGCCTGATATTACAAAGTGTTTGGTGAAACCTTTACCATGACTCTCAAGTCGCAACATGCCAGATAATCACTGGTTTTCAAAGCTGCTTGAAGATAGAAGGAAAGCGTCAAAGGTTTATGCATGAATCAGCATCCCCTTGTCACAACGTCATGCTGCAGTGATCCTTGCAGAGCTCTAAGACTGGATTTAAAGGAGAAAAGCTCAATACTGGCTCCTGAGCCAGCAGGATGAAACATCCAAGATTGTACATATATTACTTCTGTGCTAAAACTACTGTATGAAAACGTCTTACCATTATGGCAGTTTTATAGTACTCCATAGGAGACATCTCTTTAAATGACTCTAATATCCTTTCAGTGCTAAAATTGAGAAGGGGGTTGATCCATAGTTAACTCATGTAAACACGAGTGAACTACTAAGAGACAGCAAATGTTAATCACAAAACCTAAGCAGCAGGATTCGCCTTAATCTTGTCAAGATAAGAGGAACAGGATCTTTTGAAAACCGGCACAGAGATCGCTGCATCAGCCACCGAAGAACTGCGCATGCTCCAGAAAGAAAGGTAAAAAGTGCATTGTGACAAAGACTACTGATCTTCATCAGAAAGACCCTCGAGGAAGAAGAGGAGCCTTCCTCAGTGCGCCCATCAGCGTACACAGCGCATGCATGGCACGTATGCTAATGATATTAATGACTTCCGAGAAGTAATTTCTAGAACCACTCCTATCCCAAGAATTGTGATGAATGTTCATAAATTTTACACATAATGCTGGACTGTATGGAGTGCTCTGTGTGTGTGTGTTAGGAGGAGTGATCCCCCATGCACCCAGCGCCGAATAAAGCAAATACCCGCTTCTCTGACTCTGAAGCATCTCTAGGCCTGGTTTTGGGCAATTCAAAATAGGTGAATACACATTACAACTACAGCTGAAGTTGTTGCATAGGCAGATTGAAGAGGAAAGGATTTCATCTTCATCACTCTCCTTCTTTCTTGTTTTGACAGAATTAAGAACTTGTAAAAAATCTGATATCACTGATGCTCACCACTCTTCCAATTAGACTACGCTCACTTAGGCAACGAAGTCCAGAGCTTCGGATATCTCCCGCTTCTGCCCTAGGAATTGCTTCCAGTGCTGTACCTTTGCTCCAGCTGCGAAACCAAACCAGCAGAACCAAGGAAGTTCTCTCTGAATGAACCATTGCTCTTGAAGGCTACAACGGTAGTCATGGCAGTGAACACTGCTCTTCACTGGGCCATTCCTCTGAAAAAAAACCATGCACCACCTCTCAACCTAAACCGTTAAGCCTCCTGCTGATGCTGACTGACAAAGCGTCCAACTGCACTTAGATTCCAACAGCTACTTCCAATGACCTGTCAACAGAGCTTTGCAGACTTGCAACAGAGCAACAAACTAAAGGGGCTATGTTTCATGGCTGTTTTTCAAACATCATTGACTTATGTCCCTTTGCCAGCTTAAGTGAAGGTGGCCCATCCACCTTGGTCAAAATCAGCAGAATTTTGGCCCAATTTGTTGTTACGCAACACATCATGACACAATCTCTTGGTGTTGATGCAAAATTCCCACTGAAGTGCATGTCGTTACATGACTTAAGGCTACCTACTCACAGAGTGTCCACTCCACTGCCACACCCATTTTCTGGCCACCTTGAAATGACTGAGCTGTCTTACTGTTCCCAACATTCCTCAGGGGTACGTGACCACCATAGCCTCCCTTCTGAAGTTTAGGAACCTAAGTAGTACTAGCAATAGCAGTTTATCCAAAATCCATTTGCTCCATCAACAAACTCCGAGCAAGCGCTGAGAATTAGTTTCAAGACTTCTACATATATTTACAGGGAGCTTTTTGTTTGCTTGTTTGTTTTTAAAGCAGATGGAGTAGTGCGATGTTTCCCTGAGGCTACCAGGGCTGCGAGGCAGGCAGGCAGAGCCCTGGCATGGGTGGCACAGGGGACCCCGGGCGCTGACGGCTGCCACCAGCGCAGGCCAGCTCGGAACTGGCAGGCAGGGCTGCACCCCGCGTCTGCCACAACAGCTGCAGCTTCTGCAGCCTGAAACACAGCTGGCTCAGGGGTTCAAATTAAGAGCCAAAACCTTTTGCTGCTCAATTTGGGGCAGAGAAAGGTCATCACTTCTAGCATGGCATAAGCCTGCCACTACATTTCTGTGAAGGAAAATCACCTTGTTAGAGTGAAACTCCTGAGTAAAATACTGAAGCGCTTTCAGATTCGTATTATCTGACATTTCTGTGACCTTCTTTTATACCTGCATTGTTTCCTACTGCTGGTTTTGGGCACAAGTTCTGTGTACACTATTCTGGAAACAAAAAAATAACCCAAAACCAACACCCACTCCTCCCCCACCATCACTCCTTCCCCAGCCCCAAGCCTAACAAAACCAGCCTGCAGAATGTGCAGGATTTCAAATGAGAACAAGCATAGATGGGACATCAAAAGATGGATTCTCCTTAGACATTTGTGCATGCAGTGCTCTGCAATCAACTCCTAAATTCTACTCCTCGTACACCAAATATTTGTCTTGGGAACTCCTTGTTCTCCATTCCAACCCTTCTGAGAGGGTAATCGAGGAGTTACTCTACATATTTTAAGCACATGTTGCACTAGTCAAATCCAATGCACAGCATTACTTGACTAACTGAGGCGGTGGCAAGGTCAATTAAGACCTGTTCATGTCTTAATTTGGAGCTCTTCCAACTGCTTGAAAAGTGAAGCCTTGGACGTTGAAGGTTCAGGCTAAGGAGAATCCAAAATGTGGACAGCATCTCCCTTCTGCTGGAAGCCTTGAAGTTCACCACTGCAGTCTGCAGCCTACACAGATCATGTGAGTATTGTAAAAGTTCTCCAAGGAAGAGCAAGAACGAGGCTAATGCATGCACACAAACGCTGATCAAAAGCACTTGATGCTCTTGGACAAAAATAGGGAACCTTCACTTTTGGAAAGACAAGGTGACTATGGTTGTCTCTACAGTACTAGTAGGAAAATATCCCTGAAGTTTTGCAAAACCTCTTTTCAGGGGTTTGTTAACTTCATCTTTGTTAAGAACTGGGGAACACAGGGAGACCTGTCACTTTTTTTGCAGAATGCCATAGAAACTGCTACACTCACTTCAACAACAGTCCAAGTAACCTTCTCTGCAAATACTGACCATTTGCAGTTCTGGTTGATACAAGCCCCCATTACCTAAGAAAGGAACAACTCGGCAAGCAGTTTGCAAAGATGAACAACTTAGCACGACTGCGGCTGATGACATGCCCTGACCTTTTTTGCCTTCAGCTATGGGTGCCGTACCCTCCTACCCTCACACATGCCTCTCAAAGCTCCTTGCGTGGAGCTCTCGCACCACCTATGACAGCAACTGTGCCAAGCCGCCACCCTTCTTCAGCACCATCGCACCTACCACAAGGTAGCTGAATCAGAGGGAAAAGGAGGTCGCCAATGGAGGGAAGTTGTACCCCCTGACAGCTAAGCTCCAACTACGGTGTCGCTTATGTCCTTCCCAGGACGGGCGGGAAAACGCCTCGGCGCAGCGCAGCGCTGGCCGGGAGCGGCCGGCACGGCACCGAGCGCGCTCCCCACTCCCTCCCGCCCGCGCCGCTGCGGAGACCCCGGGTTCGCCGGAATCGGCCACATGCTGCACGGAGGGCAGCGCGGCAAAGGCGGCCTCCCCTCGTCGCCCGGGGAAGGCCGGCCTCGGATCCCCGCTCTCTCCACCGGCACGGGCAGTGCCAGCAGCCTCTCGCTGTGGCCGCCGCTGGCCGAAAGCCTCGCCGCGCACCGCCCGGCCGGCCCCGCCGCTCCGCGGGGTCACACGGCACCTGCCGTGGGCGGCCGCCGAGCGACAGGAAGCAGAAGCGCTCACCGCCGCGCCGCTCGCCGCCCCGCCCGGGCGCTCCTCTCCTCGCGCTACCACGATGGCGCCGGCCCGCCCCGCCTTCCCCGTCGCCTGCGGCGCAACGCGGCTGCTCCGAGCCACGCAGCACGCGTGCGGCCGGGCCCTGCCGAGCTGCCGGCGGAGCCGGGGCACAGCCCGGGCGGGAGAGCTTCCGGCGAGGCTGGGCGGGCGGCGAGCGCGGCCGAGCGTGAGCGCGCCAGGCGGGCGGCGGGCGGCGGCGCGATGGAGAGCTAGATGGAGGCGGCAGCACCGCGCGGCATAAAATAGCTGATCGTCCGGCAGCCGCCCGCTCCGCAGCCCCTCGGCTGCTGTCGAGAAGGGCCCCAGCCCTGGCCGCGCCGGTGGCGAGGCGGCTCCGCAGCCCGCGGGCAGCCCTGGCGGGGCAGGGGAGCACTGCGGGCAGCCCCGGGGCCGCGCAGCCGTCTGCAACGCGCGGTGGGAGCCGCTGGGAACTATTTTACACGTTCCGGGGGGCTGGAGAGGAGCACGGAGACCACGCGGCAGGTCGCTGCCGTTAGGGAAAATTAATCCACGATGCCTGAGGTTTATATCCGAAAAGGAGACAGAGGAGTCCTGCAACATTCTTCGACTACAGGGAGAGTCCATGGGGCTTTTCCCATGGCGTCTGTCAAACGGTTGCGGGATGCAGCCCCCTTTTGATGCCAAGTTCCCGGCCACAGCACCCTCTTCCTTTTCCCCACTGGCTGAGGTATTCGGGAGATACAGACTTCCGGAACTGCCTACTCTATGCGCCCCCCTCTAATATGCACCCCCCTCTTGGCATCGAGAAGAAAGAAAAGAACCCCATTCCTAATGCTCTTAAGTCTTTGTTGCCTTGCTCTAGGTTCAGGAATTTAACACGGCCTTGATTAATCAACAGTCTCTGATGATTAGTAACAGTTCTAGAGAACTCCTAGTTTCTTCTGTTACTTCACTAGCCATAACTTCCTAGCCTTGTCTACAGGCCGATTCACACGGTCTCTTTGTAAAGACTCATCCATCTCATTCCTTTTAATCCCTCCTCTTTTTATTTGCTCTGTATTTGTCTTTACAAACCTTAATTACCATGGATTTAATTTTTTTCTTCTGGAGTCTTCTTGGGTTTTGCTATTATTTGCAGTGACATCCTTTTCTGTCCTTTTGTAGTCATTTCTGGATCAGGTAGGCATGGCTGCTAGCGGCATCCCCTTGAGCACCTGCTGAAAGAGCTGCCGCCAGCATGGTGTCACACATGGTAAAAAGATGAGAGTTGCTATAGCATGTAAGAGGAGGAATCGTATTCATTTAGCCCAGAGCTGGCCAGTTAACCATGAAAACATGTCCCATCCCCATCCTTTCAACATTTGGACAGGTCCACGAGCTGACGTTATTTCCTTTGTTATTTGTTTGACCACTTTTCCGCTGTCATCTGCTTGCAAACAGCAGCTCGAGTCATTTAATTTCCCACAAACTCCTCCTTCTTCTGCCAACAGATAATCTAATACCATCCAATGTTGAAATACCGCTTTCCTCATTTAAGTGGGTTGCTCAGCAAAAAGGTCAAGCGCTGTGGCTGGCTGGTTGGTAATTATTTCCGAGACAGCTTGTAACCTAATTATCTCCTTCAAATGATAAATGGGTTCCCAGGCATCTGGGATTAATTCCTTAGGTTTCCAAGGGGCTGGTCCATCGTGTTGGGTAACTTGTTCTGTTGGCCGTTCATCATTTCCCCGTTTTGGGGTGCTCCCTCCAGCCAGGGCTGCATCAGCTGACTGCTTTTCTCTAATTAAATCATCACAGATTTTGATTCCTAAGCGATTTCCCAGAACTTGTAGTAGCAAAAAGAACAACAGTCTACTAAATATACCATATCCCTGACCAGTTTGGAGGTAACCTGAGCTAAGCATGTTGGCCACAAATCCAATACTGTCCTTTCAAAGCCCGTGTTCCATTAGCAAAGGAACCTACCCATGGTCATCAATTGGTGGCTCAAAATACAGCAGGATTCCCGGGCCTAACGGTCCTCCAACAAGAGTTGCCCCACCATAAGGGTCCCAGCATTTGCATTTCCAAGCTCCCGCACAGGGTTCCC
>NW_027184051.1:17500-18573 GCF_041296385.1 Aphelocoma coerulescens | reverse complement strand
GGACCGGAAGCCCGACAAGAGAGAGCCCTGTGAGAATGCTTGCCGGCGAGGCGGCGGCGCCTCGCCCTTCCTTGTTTTCGGCCGGCATCGACTGAGCCGCGACGCTGGGGCGGCCCGTGGTGTCGGGCCTGTCCCGGCTGCCGTGGTTGCCGGTGGGCTGGGTTGCGAGAAGGTCCGCTGTTTCAGGCGTGTGTGCCGGCTTGTGCGGTTGCACTGGGGGGGTGCCTGCCCCGGCCTTACGCTGTTTGTTTTTTTTTTTTTTCTCGCGGCCTTAAGCCGCCGCGGCACGACGGAGAAGCGCGGCACAAAGGCGCGCGGGCCACGAACGCCGAAAGGGAGAGAGACGAGAAGGAGGCGTTCTTTGAGAGGTCGTTGGGATTAAAGGGGGGGGGAGTGAGAGGCGCGCGCCTCGCCCCCCAGGCCCGCGGCCCCCGTGGGTAGCACGGGGTTATGTGACGCGCGCTGTCGTGCCTTTTTTTTTTCCCCTCCGCTGTTTGCCGTTCCCCCTGGCTTTTCCGGAGGGAAAGCCGATCGCCGCGAGGCGGGCGAAAGCCGGTGGCCCGTGGGCATGGTCGGTGGCGCTTTCTCGCACGCTCGGAAGGGTTCCGTGGGGCCGGGAGCGTGGCCTGCCGTGGCCTCCTCCCGCCGTGGTCCCGTCCCGATGTTGTCTCGCTAATAAAAGGGAATCGTTGTCCGCAGCCGGGGTTGGGTGGCGGCACCTCCCCGCGCTTTCTCCGCTGTGACCGATGCGAAAGCTCTGCTGCAAAGTGGCGCTCGGGTGCGTCGGGGAGGCTCGGCGGCGCCAAGCCGTGGGGAGGGCCTCTCGGGGACGTGTCCCGCACGCGGAAAAGCAGCCCTGCTGCGTCCGTCTGCCCGCTGCCCGCCTGGAAGCGTGGTGTGGTGCGCGCTTTGGGCTGCCGATGTCCCAGGACCGAGGCCGCGGGGCCTTCTTTCGCTCCTCTTTTCTCGGCTGATCGATGAGGCTTTTCGGGTCGCGTCGGAAAGGGCCCCCGGCGGGCCGGCTCTTCCGGGGCTCTCTGTAATGGGGAAGCCACGGCGGAGTCCGGTGCTCG
>NW_027184051.1:0-5000 GCF_041296385.1 Aphelocoma coerulescens | reverse complement strand
GGGGTAGACCTGGTTGCTTCGCCTGGCCCCGCCCAGCTTAACGCTTACCGCCGGGGTAGACCTGTTAACTTCGCCCGGCTCCGCCCGGCCGGGCGCTTAGCGCCGGGCGACGCCGGTTGGCTTCGCCCGGCCCCGCCCGGCCCAATGCTTAGCGCCGGAGGATGCCTCTTGGCTTCGCCGGGCCCCGCCCGGCCGGGCGCTTAGCGCCGGGGGACGCCCCTTGGCTTCACCCGGCCCCGCCCGGCCGGGCGCTTAGCGCCGGGCCACGCCGGTTGGCTTCGCCCGGCTCCGCCCGGCCTAACGCTTAGCGCCGGGGGACGCCCCTTGGCTTCACCCGGCCCCGCCCGGCCGGGCGCTCAGCGCCGGGCCACGCCGGTTGGCTTCGCCCGGCCCCGCTCGGCCTAACGCTTAGCGCCGGGGTAGACCTGGTTGCTTCGCCCGGCCCCGCCCGGCTGGGCGCTTAGCGCCGGGGGACGCCCCTTGGCTTCACCCGGCCCCGCCCGGCCGGGCGCTCAGCGCCGGGCCACGCCGGTTGGCTTCGCCCGGCCCCGCTCGGCCTAACGCTTAGCGCCGGGGTGGACCTGGTTGCTTCGCCCGGCCCCGCCCGGCTGGGCGCTCAGCGCCGGGGGACGCCCCTTGGCTTCACCCGGCCCCGCCCGGCCTAACGCTTAGCGCCGGGGGACGCCCCTTGGCTTCACCCGGCCCCGCCCGGCCGGGCGCGCAGCGCCGGGCCACGCCGGTTGGCTTCGCCCGGCCCCGCCCGGCCTAACGCTTAGCGCCGGGGTAGACCTGGTTGCTTCGCCCGGCCCCGCCCGGCTGGGCGCTCAGCGCCGGGGGACGCCCCTTGGCTTCACCCGGCCCCGCCCGGCCTAACGCTTAGCGCCGGGGGACGCCCCTTGGCTTCACCCGGCCCCGCCCGGCCGGGCGCGCAGCGCCGGGCCACGCTGGTTGGCTTCGCCCGGCCCCGCTCGGCCTAACGCTTAGCGCCGGGGTAGACCTGGTTGCTTCGCCCGGTTCCGCCCGGCTGGGCGCTTAGCGCCGGCGGACACCTGTTGGCTTCTCCGGCTCCGCCCAGCCGGGTGCTTAACGCCGGCCGACGCTTGTTGGCTTTGCCAGGCCCCGCCCGGCCGGGCGCTTAGCGCCGGGCCACGCCTCTTGGCTTCGCCATGCCCCGCCCGGCTGGGCGCTTAGCACCGGGCGACGCCTGTTGGCTTCCCCCGTCCGGCCCTATGGGTTTGCCGTGTAGCTCTGGGCAGACCTCCTTCTCCAGGCCCCGCTTGGAACCCTAGTCACATGAGCGGCCCGTAGATTTGTTTCCTTTGTAGATTTCTCCTCCTGGAGCTCGGGGCCTGCCCCCTGCCCACCTCCCCTCCCCCCCACCCCCCCAATGTGGGTGGACCCGGCCTCCCCTCCTGGTGCTGGGGAGACCAGGTCTCGTCGATCGGACCCGCAGCCCCGGGACCCAGTCCAGGCCCGCGAGCACGTCTTGGGCGGCCAGCCCGCACGTCTGGCAGCCCCGCACGCACCCGCCACACACGGCAGCTCGCACGCGCTGGTCCCCCCCTCCCCCCCCCCCGCCCCGAAAGCTGGGACGTGAAGGCGAGTGACTTTCGGTCCCAGACGGCGGCGTCCCTTCTGGCTCCATGCCTGAGCGGCCGTCAGCGTCACCCCCTGCCGCGCGCTTCCCCAGCTCCAGCCCGCCCTGTCGCCACCCTGCCTGCAGCCCGCTCCCCATGCCACTGCCGGAGAGGGAAGGAGGGACTCTTTAGGAGCCGGCGGCGTTCCCGCCGCCTCCGTGCCAAAACGGCCAGCAGCATCCGCTCTCTAAGCCCGGCTCCCGGCCCTCGAAAGCCTGCCGTGCCCTTGCCCCACCTCCCACCTTGATTTCTGCATCTCTCACTCCCTCATCCGCCCGCCTCGCTTCCGTCCTGCCGCAGGCTTGACCGGGGCTGGGGGTAGGCAGGAAGGAACGCCATCGAACCGAGAGGCTCAGAGCGACCTGAACAGGATGCTTCTTCAAAAAGAGACAGTGCCAAGCATCCCGCCACCACCTCCAGACTGTCGCTGGCCCTACTTCTGCACCAGGCTCTCGGCCTGCTCGCCGAACACCCTGGCTGCCTCGGCACCCAAGTCCTCGCCCCCCTGCTGCTGCCGTCGCCGCCGTCCGAACTGGCTGATGGGACCCTGGGCAGGGGCGAGAAAAGTCTGAGGGTGGCGCCAGGGAGGCAGATGGTGGAGAGCAGGAGTGCCCCCAACCCTCGAGAGACAGGGCGACGGGAGGGAGGGGGACGGAGCGCATCTGCGGCAAGTGTGCGCGTCCATGCGCAGGCGTGCCTATGTCTGTGTGTGTCTGTCTGTGTCGATGAGTGTGCAGCTGTGGCCGTCCGCGGCAAAAAGAGAGGGGGGCGGCGGGGCTGTGAGTGGGTCTGAGAGTCCCTGTGTCTGCCTATCTCTCCGTGTGAACATGGGCCGGGGGCCGCCCGCTCCCTGCCAGCATCGGGCGCCTCGGCGCGGCGCCCCCGCGGCCCGCCGGAGCGGCGGCGGGGGCCGGGGACCTCGGCGGACCCTGAAAGAACCGGCCCGAAGGCGGCCGCCCGGCCCCGGCCCCGGCCCCGGCCCCGGCCGCCGGCCCCGGCCCCGGCCCCGGCCCCGGCCGCCGGCCCCGGCCCCGGCCCGGGCCCCCGCCCCGGCCCTCGCCGGCGGGCGGGGCTCGTCCCGCCGGGGCTCGCCCGCTGCCTGCCGGCCTCGGGCACCGGGGCGCGGCGCCCCCGCGGCCCCCCGAAGCGGCGGCGGGAGACGGGGACCTCGGCGGACCCCGAAAGAACCGGCCCGAAGGCGGCCGCCCGGTCCCCCCGGCCTCGGCCCCGGCCCCTCCTGGTGGGCGGGGCCAGTCGCGCCGGCGGCCATCGGCTTCGTTCCCTGTTCCTATGCACCTGCTTCCCCTCCCCGCTGTCTCCCTAGAGGTGCTCTGCTCTGGTGGGGCTGGGCGTGGTGCCCGGGGTGGGGTGGGGAGGGGCGTCCGTTTTGGTGCGTCAATGTGTGTGGGCTGGCCGAGCTAAGGGCACACGATCCTCCCGAGCGTGGCCGGCTGTGGTGTGGGCGCCCAAGAAAACGGAGTAAAATTCGCAAAGAATTTTTTTTTTCCCCAGGAAACTTCCTTGTTCCTAGCAGAAGAAAGATGTACTCGTTCAAAAATTAAAGGTTGAGTTTTGTCGAAAATACGTATTGGTCTTGAAACCGGGTTCTCAGGCGGGACAGGGCTGCTAGAGCCATACGGTTCCGGGGCGTTCCGGGGCTGTGGGGTTCCCCCGGCTCAGGGATGGCAGGAGGATGCCTTGTCTCCGGGGTCGGCTGCGGCCACCAGCGGTTGCCGGAGCCGTCAGCGTACTGTCCCGGCAGCGTCCGGCCAGAGGGCGAACAGGTCTACCCGGATCCGGGCTCGGCCGCGGCCGCCGGCCGTGCCACGAAACCGCCCGCGTGGCTCCCCTGGCGGCGCCCGGTCTCGGCGTGAACAGGTCTACCCGGCCCGGGGACGGCTCCGGGCGGACAGGTCTACCCGGATCCGGGCCCGGCCGCGGCCGCCGCCCGGCCCTCGCCGGCGGGCGGGGCTCGTCCCGCCGGGGCTCGCCCGCTGCCTGCCGGCCTCGGGCACCTGGGCGCGGCGCCCCCGCGGCCCCCCGAAGCGGCGGCGGGAGACGGGGACCTCGGCGGACCCCGAAAGAACCGGCCCGAAGGCGGCCGCCCGGTCCCCCCGGCCTCGGCCCCGGCCCCTCCTGGTGGGCGGGGCCAGTCGCGCCGGCGGCCATCGGCTTCGTTCCCTGTTCCTATGCACCTGCTTCCCCTCCCCGCTGTCTCCCTAGAGGTGCTCTGCTCTGGTGGGGCTGGGCGTGGTGCCCGGGGTGGGGTGGGGAGGGGCGTCCGTTTTGGTGCGTCAATGTGTGTGGGCTGGCCGAGCTAAGGGCACACGATCCTCCCGAGCGTGGCCGGCTGTGGTGTGGGCGCCCAAGAAAACGGAGTAAAATTCGCAAAGAATTTTTTTTTTCCCCAGGAAACTTCCTTGTTCCTAGCAGAAGAAAGATGTACTCGTTCAAAAATTAAAGGTTGAGTTTTGTCGAAAATACGTATTGGTCTTGAAACCGGGTTCTCAGGCGGGACAGGGCTGCTAGAGCCATACGGTTCCGGGGCGTTCCGGGGCTGTGGGGTTCCCCCGGCTCAGGGATGGCAGGAGGATGCCTTGTCTCCGGGGTCGGCTGCGGCCACCAGCGGTTGCCGGAGCCGTCAGCGTACTGTCCCGGCAGCGTCCGGCCAGAGGGCGAACAGGTCTACCCGGATCCGGGCTCGGCCGCGGCCGCCGGCCGTGCCACGAAACCGCCCGCGTGGCTCCCCTGGCGGCGCCCGGTCTCGGCGTGAACAGGTCTACCCGGCCCGGGGACGGCTCCGGGCGGACAGGTCTACCCGGATCCGGGCCCGGCCCCGGCCGCCGCCCGGCCCTCGCCGGCGGGCGGGGCTCGTCCCGCCGGGGCTCGCCCGCTGCCTGCCGGCCTCGGGCACCTGGGCGCGGCGCCCCCGCGGCCCCCCGAAGCGGCGGCGGGAGACGGGGACCTCGGCGGACCCCGAAAGAACCGGCCCGAAGGCGGCCGCCCGGTCCCCCCGGCCTCGGCCCCGGCCCCTCCTGGTGGGCGGGGCCAGTCGCGCCGGCGGCCATCGGCTTCGTTCCCTGTTCCTATGCACCTGCTTCCCCTCCCCGCTGTCTCCCTAGAGGTGCTCTGCTCTGGTGGGGCTGGGCGTGGTGCCCGGGGTGGGGTGGGGAGGGGCGTCCGTTTTGGTGCGTCAATGTGTGTGGGCTGGCCGAGCTAAGGGCACACGATCCTCCCGAGCGTGGCCGGCTGTGGTGTGGGCGCCCAAGAAAACGGAGTAAAATTCGCAAAGAATTTTTTTTTTCCCCAGGAAACTTCCTTGTTCCTAGCAGAAGAAAGATGTACTCGTTCAAAAATTAAAGG
>NW_027184050.1:0-18952 GCF_041296385.1 Aphelocoma coerulescens | reverse complement strand
GCCCCCCAATGTCCCCCCAATGTCCCCCCAATGTCCCCCAATGCCCCCCCAATGTCCCCCCAATGCCCCCCAATGCCCCCCAATGCCCCCCAATGTCCCCCCCAATCTCCCCCCAATCTCCCCCCAATCCCCCCCCAATCCCCCCCAATGTCCCCCCAATGTCCCCCAATGTCCCCCCAATGTCCCCCCCAATGTCCCCCCAATGTCCCCCAATGTCCCCCCCCAATGTCCCCCCCCAATCCCCCCCCAATCCCCCCAATGCCCCCCAATTGTCCCCCAATGTCCCCCCCAATGTCCCCCCCAATGTCCCCCCCAATCCCCCCCAATCCCCCCAATGTCCCCCCAATGTCCCCCAATGACCCCCCAATGTCCCCCCCAATCTCCCCCCCAATCTCCCCCCAATGTCCCCCCCAATGTCCCCCAATGTCCCCCAATATCCCCCCAATGTCCCCCCCAAGTCCCCCCAATATCCCCCCAATGCCCCCCCCAATGTCCCTCCAATCTCCCCCCCAATCTCCCCCCAATCCCCCCAATCTCCCCCCCAATCCCCCCAATGTCCCCCCAATGTCCCCCCAATCCCCCCCCAATGTCCCCCCCAATGTCCCCCCCAATGTCCCCCCCAATGCCCCCCCAATGCCCCCCGATGTCCCCCCCAGCGATTACATCATCAAGGAGAAGACGGTGCTGCTGCAGAAGAAGGGACAGCGAAGGCTTCGGCTTCGTCCTGCGCGGGGCCAAGGGTGAGGGGGGGGGGTCCTGGGGGGTCCCAGAGGGGTCCTGGAGGTGAATTGGGGGGGTCCTGAGGGGTCCTGGCGGGGTCTCAGGGGGTCCTGGGGGGGCTGGAGGGTCCCTGGTTGTTCCCACGGGTTCCTTTGGGGGAGGTTCAGGAGGGTTTGGGGGGGGTCTCAGGGGGGTCCTGGGGGTGTCTGGGGGGTCTTAGGGGATCCTGGGGGGTCCTGGGGGCGAATTGGGGGGTCCTGGGGGGTCCTGGGGGGTCCTGGGGGGTCCTGGGGGGGCTGGAGGGTCCCTGGTTGCTCCCACAGGTTCCTTTGGGGGAGGTTCGGGAGGGTTTGGGGGGGTTCTCAGGGGGTCCTGGGGGTGTCTGGGGGGTCTTAGGGGATCCTGGGGGGTCCTGGAGGTGAATTGGGGGGTCCTGGGGGGTCCTGGGGGGGGTCTCAGGGGGTCCTCGGGGGTCTGGAGGGTCCCGGGTTGCTCCCACAGGTTCCTTTGGGGGAGGTTTGGGGGGGTCTCAGGGGGTCCTGGAGGCGAATTGGGGGGTCCTGGGGGGTCCTGGGGTGTCTCAGGGGGTCCTGGGGGGTCCTGGGGGTATCTGGGGGGATTTGGGGGGTTCTAGGGGGGTCCTGGGGGGGTCTCAGGGGGTCCTGGGGGGGCTGGAGGGTCCCTGGTTGCTCCCACAGGTTCCTTTGGGGGAGGTTCGGGAGGGCTTGGGGGGGTCTCAGGGGGGTCCTGGGGGTGTCTGGGGGGTCCTGGGGGGTCCCAGAGGGGTCCTGGAGGTGAATTGGGGGGTCCTGGGGGGTCCTGGCGGGGTCTCAGGGGGTCCTGGGGGGGCTGGAGGGTCCCTGGTTGCTCCCACAGGTTCCTTTGGGGGAGGTTTGGGGGGGTCTCAGGGGGTCCTGGGGGTGTCTGGGGGGTCCTGGGAGTGTCTGGGGGTGTCTGGGGGGTCCTGGGGGTATCTGGGGGGATTTGGGGGGTTCTAGGGGGGTCCTGGCGGGGTCTCAGGGGGTCCTGGGGGGGCTGGAGGGTCCCTGGTTGTTCCCACAGGTTCCTTTGGGGGAGGTTTGGGGGGGTCTCAGGGGGTCCTGGGGGTGTCTGGGGGGTCCTGGGGGGATCTGGGGGGATCTGGGGGGATCTGGGGGGGGTCCCAGGGGGTCCTGGGGGGTATCTGGGGGGGTCTGAGGGGGATCCTGGGGGGCCTCAGGGGGTCCTGGGGGTGTCTGGGGGGAATTTTGGGGATTTTTGGGGGAATTTGGGGATTTTTTTGGGTTTTTTGGGGGATTTTTTTGGGGAGGGGTCGCAGGGGTGACCCCCCCCCAGAACGCAGACCCCCATGGAGGAATTCACCCCCCTCTTCCTCCTCCATTTTGGGGCGTTTTGGGTGGATTTGGGGTGTCCCCTTAAGATGGGGTTTTCGGGCGGGATTTTTGGGGGAATTTTGGGGATTTTTTTTGGTTTTTTGGGGGATTTTTTTGGGGAGGGGTCCCAGTGGTGACCCCCCCCCAGAACGCAGACCCCCATGGAGGAATTCACCCCCCCTCCCCCTCCGTTTTGGGGCGTTTTGGGTGGATTTGGGGTGTCCCCTTAGGATGGGGTTTTTGGGCGGGATTTTTGGGGGAATTTTGGGGATTTTTGGGGGGAATTTGGGGATTTTTTTTGGGGAGGGGGTCCCAATAGTGACCCCCCCCCAGAACGCAGACCCCCATGGAGGAATTCACCCCCCCTCCCCCTTCCGTTTTGGGGCGTTTTGGGTGGATTTGGGGTGTCCCCTTAGGATGGGGTTTTTTCGGGCGGGATTTTTTGGGGATTTTTTGGGGGATTTGGGGATTTTTTTTTGGGGAGGGGGTCCCAGTGGTGCCCCCCCCCCCACAGCGCAGACCCCCATCGAGGAGTTCACCCCCACCCCGGCGTTCCCGGCGCTGCAGTACCTGGAGTCGGTGGATGAAGGGGGCGTGGCCTGGAGGGCGGGGCTGCGCATGGGCGACTTCCTGATCGAGGTGAGGCCACGCCCACGGCTGGGCACACACCTGGGCACACACCTGGGCACGGCTGGGCACACACCTGGGCACACCTGGGCACACAGCTGGGCACGGCTGGGCACAGCTGGGCTCACACCTGGGCACACACCTGGGCACACTTGGGAACACCTGGGAACCCTTGGGACATACCTGGGCACACCTGGACCACAGCTGGGCACACCTGGGAGCACCGGGGGCTGCCTGGGAACACACCTGGGGCACACCTGGGCACACCTGGGAACATTTGGGACACACCTGGGCACACCTGGGAACAGCTGGGCACACCTGGGCACACCTGGGCACACCTGGGCACATCTGGGAACACTTGGGAACACCTGGGAACAATTGGGGCACACCTGGGGCACACCTGGGCACACACCTGGGCACACACCTGGGCACGGCTGGGCACAGCTGGGCTCACACCTGGGAACACCTGGGCACACTTGGGAACACCTGGGAACAGTTGGGGCACACCTGGGCACACCTGGGAACAGCTGGGCACACACCTGGGCACACACCTGGGCACACCTGGGCACATCTGGGAACACTTGGGAACACCTGGGAACAATTGGGGCACACCTGGGCACACCTGGGCACACAGCTGGGCACGGCTGGGCACAGCTGGGCTCACACCTGGGAAAACCTGGGCACACTTGGGAACACCTGGGAACACCTGGGCACACCTGGGCACACCCGGGAACAGCTGGGCACACACCTGGGCACAGCTGGGCACAGCTGGGCTCACAGCTGGGCACACACCTGGACACACCTGGGCACATCTGGGAACACCTGGGAACATTTGGGACACACCTGGGGCACACCTGGGCACACCTGGGCGCACACCTGGGCACGGCTGGGCACAGCTGGGCTCACACCTGGGAACACCTGGGCACACTTGGGAACACCTGGGAACAGTTGGGACACACCTGGGCACACCTGGGAACAGCTGGGCACAGCTGGGCACAGCTGGGCTCACACCTGGGAACACCTGGGCACACTTGGGAACACCTGGGAACCCTTGGGACATACCTGGGCACACCTGGGCACAGCTGGGCACACCTGGGAGCACCGGGGGCTGCCTGGGAACACACATGGGGCACACCTGGGCACACCTGGGAACATTTGGGACACACCTGGGCACACCTGGGCACATCTGGGAACACTTGGGAACACCTGGGAACAATTGGGGCACACCTGGGCACACACCTGGGCACACTGGGCACACCCCTGTATCTCACCTGGGCAGGTGAACGGGCAGAACGTGGTCAAGGTGGAGCCACCGGCAGGTGGTGAACACGGCCCTGTCCTGTGTCCTTGTGTCACACACCTGGGCACACCTGGGCACACCTGGGCACAGCTGGGCACAGCTGGGCACACCTGGGCACACCTGGGGCATACCTGGGGCTCACCTGGGCACACACCTGGGCACACCTGGGAACACTTGGGACACACTTGGGCACACCTGGGACACACCTGGGAACACTTGGGCACACCTGGGGCTCCCCTGGTCACACAAGTGGGCACACCTGGGCACACCTGCGCACACCTGGGCACACCTGGGGCACACACCTGGGGCACACCTGGAGACACCTGGGAACACTTGGGGATGCCTGGGGACATCTGGGCACACCTGGGGCTCCCCTGGTCACACAAGTGGGCACACCTGGGCACACCTGGGCACACCCCTGTGTGTGTCTCACCTGGGCAGGTGAACGGGCAGAACGTGGTCAAGGTGGGGCCACCGGCAGGTGGTGAACACGGCCCTGTCCTGTGTCCTTGTGTCACACACCTGGGCACACCTGGGCACACCTGGGCACAGCTGGGCACAGCTGGGCACACCTGGGAACACCTGGGAACACCTGGGACACACCTGGGCACACTTGGCACACCTGGGGCATACCTGGGGCTCACCTGGTCACACACCTGGGCACACCTGGGAACACTTGGGACACACTTGGGCACACCTGGGACACACCTGGGAACACTTGGGCACACCTGGGCACACCTGCGCACACCTGGGCACACCTGGGAACACTTGGGACACACTTGGGCACACCTGCGCACACCTGGGCACACCTGGGCACACCTGGGCACACCTGGGGCATACCTGGGGCTCACCTGGTCACACACCTGGGCACACCTGGGAACACTTGGGGATGCCTGGGGACATCTGGGCACACCTGGGGCTCCCCTGGTCACACAAGTGGGCACACCTGGGCACACACCTGGGCACACCTGGGCACACACCTGGGCACACACCTGGGCACACCTGGGCACACACCTGTGTGTGTCTCACCCGGGCAGGTGAACGGGCAGAACGTGGTCAAGGTGGGCCACCGGCAGGTGGTGAACACGGCCCTGTCCTGTGTCCTTGTGTCACACACCTGTGTCACACACCTGGGCACAGCTGGGCACAGCTGGGCACACACCTGGGCACACCTGGGCACACACCTGTGTCTCACCCGGGCAGGTGAACGGGCAGAACGTGGTCAAGGTGGGGCCACCGGCAGGTGGTGAACACGGCCCTGTCCTGTGTCCTTGTGTCACACACCTGGGCACACCTGGGCACACCTGGGCACACCTGGGCACAGCTGGGCACACTGGGCACACACTTGGGAACACCTGGGACACACCTGGGGACATCTGGGCACACTTGGCACACACCTGGGCACACCTGGGCACACCTGGGCACACCTGGGCACACCTGGGCACACCTGGGGCATACCTGGGGCTCACCTGGTCACACACCTGGGCACACCTGGGAACACTTGGGCACACCTGGGGCTCCCCTGGTCACACAAGTGGGCACACCTGGGGGCACCTGCGCACACCTGGGCACACCTGGGGCACACACCTGGGGCACACCTGGAGACACCTGGGAACACTTGGGGATGCCTTGGGGACATCTGGGCACAGCTGGGCACACTTGGGAACACCTGGGGCTCACCTGGGGACATCTGGGCACACTTGGCACACACCTGGGCACAGCTGGGCACACACCTGGGCACACACCTGTATCTCACCCGGGCAGGTGAACGGGCAGAACGTGGTCAAGGTGGGCCACCGGCAGGTGGTGAACACGGTCCTGTCCTGTGTCCTTGTGTCACACACCTGTGTGTCACACCTGGGCACAGCTGGGCACAGCTGGGCACAGCTGGGCACACCTGGGAACACTTGGGCACACCTGGGCACACACCTGGGCTCACCTGGTCACACACCTGGGACACACCTGGGAACACTTGGGGATGCCTGGGCACACCTGGGCACACCTGGGGCTCCCCTGGTCACACACCTGGGCACACCTGGGCACACCTGGGCACACCTGGGCACACCTGGGGCATACCTGGGCACACCTGGGGCATACCTGGGGCTCACCTGGGCACACACCTGGGCACACCTGGGAACACTTGGGGATGCCTTGGGGACATCTGGGCACAGCTGGGAACACTTGGGCACACCTGGGGCTCACCTGGTCACACACCTGGGCACACCTGGGAACACTTGGGACACACCTGGGGCACACACCTGGGGCACACCTGGGGCTCACCTGGACACACCTGGGCTCACCTGGGCACACCTGGGACACACCTGGGAACACTTGGGGATGCCTTGGGGACATCTGGGCACAGCTGGGAACACTTGGGACACACCTGGGCACACCTGGGCACACCTGGGCACACCTGGGGCATACCTGGGGCTCACCTGGTCACACACCTGGGCACACCTGGGAACACTTGGGGATGCCTGGGGACATCTGGGCACACCTGGGGCTCCCCTGGTCACACACCTGGGCACACCTGGGCACACACCTGGGCACACCTGGGCACACACCTGTGTGTATCTCACCTGGGCAGGTGAACGGGCAGAACGTGGTCAAGGTGGGGCCACCGGCAGGTGGTGAACACGGCCCTGTCCTGTGTCCTTGTGTCACACACCTGGGCACACCTGGGCACACCTGGGCACACCTGGGCACACCTGGGAACACCTGGGAACACTTGGGCACACCTGGGGCTCCCCTGGGCACACCTGGGACACACCTGGGGCACACCTGGGCACAGCTGGGCACACCTGGGGCTCACCTGGGCACAGCTGGGCACACCTGGGAACACTTGGGCACACCTGGGACACACCTGGGTGCACACCTGGGAACACTTGGGGATGCCTGGGGACATCTGGGCACACCTGTGTCACACCTGGGCACACCTGGGGCTCACCTGGGCACACCTGGGAGCACTTGGGAACACCTGGGGCACACCTGGGCACACCTGGGCTCACCTGGTCACACACCTGGGACACACCTGGGAACACTTGGGGATGCCTGGGGACATCTGGGCACACCTGGGGCTCACCTGGTCACACAAGTGGGCACACCTGGGCACACCTGGGGCACACCTGGGGCTCACCTGGGAGCACTTGGGAACACCTGGGGCTCACCTGGGGACATCTGGGAACACTTGGCACACACCTGGGCACAGCTGGGCACACCTGGGCACACCTGGGGCTCCCCTGGGCACACCTGGGCACACACCTGTGTGTATCTCACCTGGGCAGGTGAACGGGCAGAACGTGGTCAAGGTGGGGCCACCGGCAGGTGGTGAACACGGCCCTGTCCTGTGTCCTTGTGTCACACACCTGTGTCACACCTGGGCACACCTGGGCACACCTGGGCACAGCTGGGCACAGCTGGGCACACCTGGGAACACCTGGGAACACCTGGGACACACCTGGGCACAGCTGGGCACACCTGGGCACACCTGGGACACACCTGGGCACACCTGGGCACACCTGGAGACACCTGGGAACACTTGGGGATGCCTGGGCACATCTGGGCACACCTGGGCTCACCTGGGCACACCTGGGAACACCTGGGCACACTTGGCACACACCTGGGCACACCTGGGACACACCTGGGAACACTTGGGCATACCTGGGCTCACCTGGGGCACACCTGGGCACACCTGTGAACACTTGGGGATGCCTGGGGACATCTGGGCACACCTGGGGCTCACCTGGGCACACATCTGGGCACACCTGGGACACACCTGTGTGTATCTCACCTGGGCAGGTGAACGGGCAGAACGTGGTCAAGGTGGGCCACCGGCAGGTGGTGAACACGGCCCTGTCCTGTGTCCTTGTGTCACACACCTGTGTCACACCTGGGCACACACCTGGGTGCACACCTGGGCACACCTGGGCACACCTGGGGCATACCTGGGGCTCACCTGGTCACACACCTGGGCACACCTGTGAACACTTGGGGATGCCTGGGCACACCTGGGGCACACACCTGGGGCACACCTGGGCACACGTGGGGCTCACCTGGGCACACCTGGGCACACCTGGGAGCACTTGGGAGCACCTGGGACACACCTGGGGAGATCTGGGCACACTTGGCACACACCTGGGCACACCTGGGCACACACCTGGGCACACCTGGGAACACTTGGGACACACTTGGGCACACCTGGGACACACCTGGGAACACTTGGGCACACCTGGGGCTCCCCTGGTCACACAAGTGGGCACACCTGGGCACACCTGTGTCACACCTGGGGACACCTGGGCACACCTGGGCACACTTGGGGCTCACCTGGACACACCTGGGCTCACCTGGGCACACCTGGGACACACCTGGGAACACTTGGGGATGCCTGGGGACATCTGGGCACACCTGGGGCTCCCCTGGTCACACAAGTGGGCACACCTGGGCACACACCTGGGCACACCTGGGCACACACCTGGGCACACACCTGTATCTCACCCGGGCAGGTGAACGGGCAGAACGTGGTCAAGGTGGGGCCACCGGCAGGTGGTGAACACGGCCCTGTCCTGTGTCCTTGTGTCACACACCTGGGCACACCTGGGCACAGCTGGGCACACCTGGGCACACCTGGGAACACTTGGGAACACCTGGGAACACCTGGGACACACCTGGGGACATCTGGGCACACTTGGCACACACCTGGGCACACCTGGGACACACCTGGGAACACTTGGGCATACCTGGGCTCACCTGGGGCACACCTGGGCACACACCTGGGCACAGCTGGGCACACCTGGGGCATACCTGGGGCTCACCTGGTCACACACCTGGGCACACCTGGGAACACTTGGGACACACTTGGGCACACCTGGGACACACCTGGGAACGCTTGGGCACACCTGGGCACACCTGCGCACACCTGGGCACACCTGGGCACACCTGCGCACACCTGGGCACACCTGGGGCACACACCTGGGGCACACCTGGAGACACCTGGGAACACTTGGGGATGCCTGGGGACATCTGGGCACAGCTGGGAGCACTTGGGAACACCTGGGGCTCACCTGGGGACATCTGGGCACACTTGGCACACACCTGAGCACACCTGGGGCACACCTGGAGACACCTGGGAACACTTGGGGATGCCTGGGGACATCTGGGCACACCTGGGACACACCTGGGTGCACACCTGGGGCTCCCCTGGGCACACCTGGGCACACCTGGGACACACCTGGGTGCACACCTGGGCACACCTGGGGCACACCTGGGGCTCCCCTGGTCACACAAGTGGGCACACCTGGGCACACCTGCGCACACCTGGGCACACCTGGGGCACACACCTGGGGCACACCTGGAGACACCTGGGAACACTTGGGGATGCCTGGGGACATCTGGGCACACCTGGGGCTCCCCTGGTCACACAAGTGGGCACACCTGGGCACACCTGGGCACACCCCTGTGTGTGTCTCACCTGGGCAGGTGAACGGGCAGAACGTGGTCAAGGTGGGGCCACCGGCAGGTGGTGAACACGGCCCTGTCCTGTGTCCTTGTGTCACACACCTGGGCACACCTGGGCACACCTGGGGCACACACCTGGGGCACACCTGGAGACACCTGGGAACACTTGGGGATGCCTGGGGACATCTGGGCACACCTGGGGCTCCCCTGGTCACACAAGTGGGCACACCTGGGCACACCTGGGCACACCTGGGCACACCTGGGGCATACCTGGGGCTCACCTGGGCACACACCTGGGCACACCTGGGAACACTTGGGACACACTTGGGCACACCTGGGACACACCTGGGAACACTTGGGCACACCTGGGCACACCTGCGCACACCTGGGCACACCTGGGCACACCTGGGCACACCTGGGGCATACCTGGGGCTCACCTGGTCACACACCTGGGCACACCTGGGAACACTTGGGGATGCCTGGGGACATCTGGGCACACCTGGGGCTCCCCTGGTCACACAAGTGGGCACACCTGGGCACACACCTGGGCACACCTGGGCACACACCTGGGCACACCCCTGTGTCTCACCCGGGCAGGTGAACGGGCAGAACGTGGTCAAGGTGGGCCACCGGCAGGTGGTGAACATGATCCGCCAGGGCGGGAACAGCCTCGTGCTCAAGGTGGTGATGGTGACGCGGCACCCGGAGCCCCCCGAGGGACCCCGGCGCAGGGGTGAGGGGGGGGGCGGGGGGGCTCCCCTGCACCTGCCCGGGGCTCCTGGGCAACTGGGGAGGGGGCTCAGGTAACTGGGGAGGGGGCTCAGGTAAATGGGGAGGGGGCTCAGGTAAGTGGGGAGGGGGCTCAGGTAAGTGGGGAGGGGTCCTGGAGGCCTTGGGGAGGGTCTCAGGTGTGTGGGGAGGGGTCTCAGGTAAATGGGGAGGGGTCCTGGTAGATGGGGAGGGTCTCAGGTATATGGGGAGGGGTCTCAGGTATGTGGGGAGGGGGCTCAGGTAACTGGGGAGGGGGCTCAGGTAAATGGGGAGGGGGCTCAGGTAAGTGGGGAGGGGTTTTAGGTAAATGGGGAGGGGTCCTGGAGGCCTTGGGGAGGGTCTCAGGTGTGTGGGGAGGGGTCTCAGGTAAATGGGGAGGGGTCTCAGGTAAATGGGGAGGGGGCCTGGACACCTGGGGGAGGGGTCTCAGGTAAATGGGGAGGGGTCCTGGTAAATGGGGAGGGTCTCAGACACATGGGGAGGGGTCTCGGGTAAAGGGGGAGGGGGCCTGGACACCTGGGGGACATCTCAGGTGACTGGGGAGGGGTCTCAGGTAAATGGGGAGGGGTCTCAGCTATGTGAGGAGGGGTCTCAGGTAAGTGGGGAGGGGTCTCAGGTAAGTGGGGAGGGGTTCTGGTAAATGGGGAGGGGGTCTCAGGTAAATGGGGAGGGGGCTCAGGTAAGTGGGGAGGGGTTTTAGGTAAATGGGGAGGGGTCCTGGAGGCCTTGGGGAGGGTCTCAGGTGTGTGGGGAGGGGTCTCAGGCACGTGGGGAAGGGTCTCAGGTAAATGGGGAAGGGTCTCAGGTAAATGGGGAGGGGTCCTGGAAGTCTTGGGGAGGGTCTCAGGTAAATGGGGAGGGGTCTCAGGTAAATGGGGAGGGGGCCTGGAGGCCTTGGGGAGGGTCTCAGGTGTGTGGGGAGGGGTCTCAGGTAAGTGGGAAGGGGTCTCAGGTAAGTGGGGAGGGGTCTCAGGTACGTGGGGAGGGGTCCTGGTAAATGGGGAGGGGTCTCAGGTAAATGGGGAGGGGTCTCAGGTATGTGGGGAGGGGTCTCAGGTAAATGGGGAGGGGTCTCAGATAAATTGGGGAGGGGTCTCAGGTAAATGGGGAGGGGTCTCAGGTAAATTGGGGAGGGGTCTCAGGTAAATTTGGGGAGGGTCTCTCAGGTAATTCGGGGGGGTCTCTCAGGTAAATTGGGGGGGTCTCTCAGGTACATGGGGGGGTCTCAGGTAAATTGGGGAGGGGTCTCAGATAAATGGGGAGGGGTCTCAGGTACATGGGGAGGGGTCTCAGGTAACTGGAGGGGTCTCTCAGGTAAATTGGGGAGGGGTCTCAGGTCACTGGGGGGGTCTCTCAGGTAATATGGGTGGGGTCTCTCAAGTAAATTGGGGAGGGGTCTCTCAGGTAATTTGGGGAGGGGTCTCAGGTAAATTGGGGTGGGATCTCTCAGGTAATTTGGGTCTCTCAGGTAATTTGGGGAGGGGTCTCAGGTAACTGGAGGGGTCTCTCAGGTAATTTGGGGGGGGTCTCTCAGGTAAATTGGGGAGGGGTCTCTCAGGTAAATTGGGGTGGGATCTCTCAGGTAATTTGGGGGGGGTCTCTCAGGTAAATTGGGGGGGTCTCTCAGGTACATGGGGGGGTCTCAGGTAAATTGGGGAGGGGTCTCAGGTAAATGGGGAGGGGTCTCAGGTAAATTGGGGAGGGGTCTCAGGTCACTGGGGGGGTCTCTCAGGTAACTGGGGGGGTCTCTCAGGTAATTTGGGGAGGGGTCTCAGGTACATGGGGGGGTCTCTCAGGTAACTGGGGTCTCAGGTAAATTGGGGGGGGTCTCTCAGGTAATTTGGGGGGGGTCTCTCAGGTAATTTGGGGGGTCTCTCAGGTAATTTGGGGAGGGGTCTCAGGTAACTGGGGGTCTCTCAGGTAATTTGGGGAGGGGTCTCTCAGGTAATTTGGTGGGTCTCAGGTAATTTGGGGAGGGGTCTCAGGTAACTGGGGTCTCTCAGGTAATTTGGGGAGGGGTCTCAGGTAACTGGGGGTCTCTCAGGTAATTTGGGAGGGGTCTCTCAGGTAATTTGGGGGGGTCTCTCAGGTAATTGGGGAGGGGTCTCTCAGGTAAATTGAGGAGGGGTCTCTCAGATAAATTGGGGGGTCTCAGGTAAATGGGGAGGGGTCTCAGGTAATTTGGGGGGTCTCTCAGGTAAATGGGGAGGGGTCTCAGGTAACTGGAGGGGTCTCTCAGGTAAATTGGGGAGGGGTCTCTCAGGTAAATTGGGGGGGTCTCAGGTAAATGGGGGTCTCTCAGGTACATGGGGGGGTCTCAGGTAATTTGGGGAGGGGTCTCAGGTACATGGGGGGTCTCTCAGGTAATTTGGGGAGGGGTCTCTCAGGTACATGGGGGGGTCTCAGGTAATTTGGGGAGGGGTCTCAGGTACATGGGGGGTCTCTCAGGTAATTTGGGGGGGTCTCTCAGGTAATTTGGGGAGGGGTCTCAGGTAAATTGGGGGAGGTCTCTCAGGTAATTTGGGGGGGGTCTCTCAGGTAATTTGAGGAGGGGTCTCTCAGATAATTTGGGGGGGTCTCTCAGGTAAATTGGGGGGGGTCTCAGGTAATTTGAGGAGGGGTCTCTCAGATAATTTGGGGGGGTCTCAGGTAAATTGGGGAGGGGTCTCAGGTAACTGGGGGGGTCTCTCAGGTAAATTTGGGGAGGGGTCTCCGGGGGTCTCTGACCCCCCCGTGCCCCCCCAGCCGCCCCCCCCCAGCCGCGGCGCCTCCCCGCCCCCGCCATCTCCCTGCGCTCCAAGTCCATGACGTCAGAGCTGGAGGAGATGGGTGAGGGGGGGTCCCGGGGGGGGTCCTGGGGGGGATTCGGGGGGGTCCTGGGGGGTCCCGGGGTGAATTTGGGGGGTCCTGGGGGGGTCCCGGGGGTGTTTTGGGGGTCCTGGGGGGGATTTGGGGGGGTCCTGGGGGGGTCTCGGGGGTGTTTTGGGGGTCCTGGGGTGAATTTGGGGGGTCCTGGGGGGGATTTGGGGGGGTCCTGGGGGGGTCTCGGGGGGGTTTTGGGGGCCCTGGGGGGGTCCTGGACTGAATTTGGGGGGTCCCTGGGGGGTCCCGGAGGCTCCTGGGGGGGTCCCGAGGGGTCCTGGGGGGTCCCGGGGTGAATTTGGGGGGGTCCTGGGGGGGTCCTGGACTGAATTTGGGGGGTCCTGGGGGGGTCCCGGGGGTGTTTTGGGGGGTCCTGGGGGGGGTTGGGGGGACCTGGAGTGAATTTGGGGGGGTCCTGGGGGGTCCCGGAGTGAATTTGGGGGATCCGGGGGGGGTCCTGGGGTGAATTTGGGGGGGTCCCGAGGGGTCCTGGGGGGTCCTGGGGTGAATTTGGGGGGTCCTGGGGGGTCCCGCGGTGAATTTGGGGGGTCCCGGGGTGAATTTGGGGGGTCCCGAGGGGTCCTGGGGGGGTCCCGGGGGGGGGGTTGGGGGGTCCTGGGGTGAATTTGGGGGGTCCTGGGGGGGTCCCGGGGTGAATTTGGGGGGGTCCTGGGGGTGTTTTGGGGGTCCTGGGGGGGATTTGGGAGGTCCTGGGGTGAATTTGGGGGGTCCCGGGGGGTCCTGGGGGTCCCGGGGTGAATTTGGGGGGGTCCCGGGGGGTCCTGGGGGTCCCGGGGTGAATTTGGGGGGTCCCGAGGGGTCCTGGGGGGTCCTGGGGGGGATTGGGGGGGTCATGGGGGGGTCCCGGGGGTGTTTTGGGGGTCCTGGGGGGTCCTGGGGGGGGTCCTGGGGTGAAATTTGGGGGGGTCCTGGGGGATTTGGGGGGTCCCGGGGGGGTCCTGGGGTGAATTTGGGGGGGTCCTGGGGGGGTCCTGGGGTGAATTTGGGGGGGTCCCGAGGGGTCCTGGGGGGGTTTTGGGGGGTCCTGGGGGGGGTTGGGGGGACCTGGAGTGAATTTGGGGGGGTCCTGGGGGGTCCCGGAGTGAATTTGGGGGATCCGGGGGGGGTCCTGGGGTGAATTTGGGGGGGTCCCGAGGGGTCCTGGAGGGGTCCCGAGGGGTCCTGGGGGGTCCTGGGGTGAATTTGGGGGGTCCTGGGGGGTCCCGCGGTGAATTTGGGGGGTCCCGGGGTGAATTTGGGGGGTCCCGAGGGGTCCTGGGGGGGTCCCGGGGGGGGGGGTTGGGGGGTCCTGGGGTGAATTTGGGGGGTCCTGGGGGGGTCCCGGGGTGAATTTGGGGGGGTCCTGGGGGTGTTTTGGGGGTCCTGGGGGGGATTTGGGAGGTCCTGGGGTGAATTTGGGGGGTCCCGGGGGGTCCTGGGGGTCCCGGGGTGAATTTGGGGGGTCCGAGGGGTCCTGGGGGGTCCTGGGGGGGATTTGGGGGGGGTCATGGGGGGGTCCCGGGGGTGTTTTGGGGGTCCTGGGGGGTCCTGGGGGGGGTCCTGGGGTGAAATTTGGGGGGGTCCTGGGGGATTTGGGGGGTCCCGGGGGGGTCCCGGGGTGAATTTGGGGGGTCCTGGGGGGGTCCCGGGGTGAATTTGGGGGGGTCCTGGGGGGGTCTCTGGGGGGTTTTGGGGGGTCCTGGGGGGGGTTGGGGGGACCTGGAGTGAATTTCGGGGGTCCTGGGGGGTCCTGGGGTGAATTTGGGGGGTCCTGGTGGGGTCTCGGGGGTGTTTTGGGGGTCCTGGGGGGTCCTGGGGCGGAATTTGGGGGGTCCTGGGGGGTCCCGGAGTGAATTTGGGGGGTCCCAGAGGGGTCCGGAGGGGTCCCGTGGTGAATTTGGGGGGTCCTGAGGGATTTGGGGGGTCCCGGGGTGAATTTGGGGGGTTCTGGGGGGGTCCCGGGGGGGTTTTGGGGTGAATTTGGGGGATCCTGGAGTGAATTTGGGGGGTCCCGGGGGGGTCCTGGGGTGAATTCGGGGGGTCCCAGGGGGTCCTGGGGGAAGTTGAGGGGTCCTGGAGTGAATTTGGGGGGGTCCTGGGGGGGTCTTGGGGGGTCCCGCGGTGAATTTGGGGGGTCCTGGGGGGTCCCGGGGTGAATTTGGGGGGGTCCTGAGGGATTTGGGGGGTCCTGAGGTGAATTTGGGGGGTCCCGGGGGGGTCCCGGGGGAGAATTTGAGGGGTCCCGGGGTGAATTTGGGGGGGTCCTGGGGGAGTCCTGGGGGGAATTTGGGGGGCTCCTGGGGGGTCTTGGAGGGGTCCTGAGGGGTTTGGGGGGGTCCTGGGGGGGTCCTGAGGGGGGTCCCGGGGTGAATTTGGGGGGTCCTGGGGGGGGTCCTGGGGTGAATTTGGGGGGTCCCGGGGGGGTCCCGGGGGAGAATTTGAGGGGTCCCGGGGTGAATTTGGGGGGTCCCTGGGGGGTCCTGGGGTGAAATTTGGGGGGTCCTGGGGGGGTCCCGGGGTGAATTTGGGGGGTCTTGAGGGGGTCCCAGGGGAAAATTTGGGGGGGGGGTCCCAGAGGGTTTTGGGGGGTCCCGGGGGGGGGGGGGGATTTTTTTGGGGAGTTGAGGGGGTCCCTGCGGGGGTGGGGGAGGGGTTGGGGGGGGGGAGGGGTCCCCCCAGGAATTTGGGGAGGGGTCCCTGGGTGGGGGAGGGGGCTTTGCTGACCTTTGACCTTTGACCTTTGACCTCCCCGCCCCTCCCCCCTCGGCGGCCCCGCAGTGGAGAAGGGTGAGCGGGGGGGGGGGGGGAGGGGCGGGGGGAGGGGCCGGGGGTCTCCAGACCCCCCCAAAATCCCCCCAAAATCCCCCAAATCTCTCCAAAATCCCCCCAAAAATTTGCCCCAAAATCGCCCCTAAATCCCCTCAAAATCCCCCCCAAAAATCCCCCAAAATCGCCCCAAATTATCCCCAAATCCCCCAAAATCGCCTCAAAGTCCCCCCAAAACCCCCCAAATCCTCCCAAATCCCCCCAAATTCCCCAAATTCCCCCAAAATCCCCCCAAAATCTCCCCCAAAATCCCCCAAAATTATCCCAAATCCCCCCAAATTATCCCAAAATCCCCCAACCCCCCCCCAAAATCTCCCCCAAAATCCCCCAAATCCCCACAAATGCCCCCCTAATTATCCCCCCAATCGCCCCTAAATCACCCCAAATTCCCCCCAAATTCCCCCCAAAATCCCCCCAAAATCCCCCCCCAAATCCCCCCAAATCTCCCCAAATCCCCCCCAAATCCCCCCAAAATCCCCCAAACCCCCCAAAATTCTCCCAAAATCCCCCAAATCCCCCCAAAATCTCCCCAAATCCCCCCAAATCTCCCCAAATCCCCAAAAATCCTCCCAAATCCCCCCAAAATCCACCACACCCCCAAAATCCTCCCAAAATCCCCCCAAAATCTCCCCCAAATCCCCCGAAATCTCCCCAAATTCCCCCAAAATTCCCCCAAAATCCCCCCAAAATCCCCCAAATCCCCCCCAAATTCCCCCCAAATCTCCCCAAATCCCCCCAAATTCCCCCAAATCTCCCCCAAATCCCCCGAAATTATCCCAAAATCCCCTTAAATCCCCCCAAATTATCCCAAAATCTCCCCAAAATCCCTCCAAAATCCCCAAATCCCCCCAAAGTCCCCCAAATCCCCCCAAAATCCCCCAAAATCTCCCCAAAATCACCCCAAATTGCCCCAAATCTCCTTAAATCCTCCCAAACTCCACAAATTCCCCCAAATCCCCCCAAGTCCCCCCAAAATCCCTCCAAATATCCCCAAAATCCCCCCGAAATCCCCCCAATCGCCCCAAATCCCCTCAAAATCCCCAGCAAAGTCCCCCAAATCCCCCCCAAATCCCCAAAAATCCCCCCAAAAATCCCCCGAAATTCCCCAAATTCCCCCAAATCCCCCCAAATCCCCAAAAATCCCCCCCAAAATCCCCCGAAATTCCCCAAATTCCCCCAAAATCCCCCAAAATACCCCCAAATCCCTCCAAATCTCCCCCAAATCCCCCAAATCCCCCCAAAATCTCCCCAAAATCCCCCAAAATCCCCCAAAATCCCCCCAAATCCCCCCAAATCCCCCCAAATCTCCCCAAAATCCTCCAAAATCCCCCCCAATCCCCCAAAATTCCCCCAAAATCCCCCCCAAAATCTCCCCAAAATCCCCCCAAATCCCCCCAAAATCCCCCCAAAATCCCCCCAAATTATCCCAAAATCTCCCCCAAATCCCCCCAAATCTCCCCCCAAATCTCCCCAAAATCCCCCAAAATCCTCCAAAATCCCCCCAAATTCCCCAAAATCCCCCCAAATCTCCCCAAAATCCTCCAAAATCCCCCCCAATCCCCCAAAATTCCCCCAAATCTCCCCAAAATCCTCCAAAATCCCCCCCAATCCCCCAAAATTCCCCCAAAATCCCCCCAAAATCTCCCCAAATCCCCTCCAAATCCCCCCAAATCTCCCCCAAACCCCCAAATCCCCCCAAAATCTCCCCAAAATCCCCCCAAACCCCCCCAAAAACCCCCCCCTAACTCCTCTCGTGTCTCCCCAGTCTCCCCCTGGAAGAAGCGCAGCGGTGAGTGCCCGGCTCACACCCCTTGCACGCCCCTTGCACACTCATTGCACACTCATCGCAGCCCCACCCGGGGCCTTGCACACTCATCGCACACCCACGGACCCCCCTGGGGCCTTGCACGCTCATTGAAACCCCTCTGGAGGGTTTGCACACTCCTTGCACACTCATCTCACACTCATTGAACCCCCAGCCCAGGCCTTGCACACTCATTGCACACCTGTGCAAGGGTCCCAGGGGCCTTGCACGCTCATTGCACACTCCTTGCACACCCATTGAACCCCCACCCAAGGCCTTGCACACTCATTGCAAACCCCTCTGGAGGGTTTGCACACTCGTTGCACACTCCTTGCACACTCATCTCACACTCATTGAACCCCCAGCCAAGGCCTTGCACACTCCTTGCACACCCGTGCAAGCCTCCCAGGGGCCTTGCACGCTCATTGAAACCCCCTCTGGAATGTTTGCACACTCCTTGCACACTCCTTGCACACTCATCTCACACTCATGGATCCACCCAAGGCCTTGCACACTCATTGCACACCCGTGCAAGCCTCACAGGCGCCTTGCACGCTCATTGCACACTCCTTGCACACCCCTTCCACACTCATTGAACCCCCACCCAAGGCCTTGCACACTCATTGCAAACCCCTCTGGAGGGGTTGCACACTCGTTGCACACTCATCTCACACCCATGGGTCCCACCCAAGGCCTTGCACACTCATTGCACACCTGTGCAAGCCTCCCAGGGGCCTTGCACACTCATTGAAAGCCACTCTGGAGGGTTTGCACACTCATTGCACACTCATTGCACACTCATTGCACCCCCAGCCAAGGCCTTGCACACTCCTTGCACACCCATGGACCCCCCCGGGGCCTTGCACGCTCATTGAAACCCCTCCGGGGGATTTGCACACTCCTTGCACACTCATCTCACACCCATGGACCCCCACCCAAGGCCTTGCACACTCATTGAAACCCCTCTGGAGGATTTGCACACTCGTTGCACACTCATTGCACACCCATGAGTCCCACCCAAGGCCTTGCACACTCATTGCACACCCGTGCAAGCCTCTCACGGGCCTTGCACACTCATTGAACCCCCACCCGGGACCTTGCACGCTCATTGAAAGCCCCTCTGAAGGGTTTGCACACCCCTTACACACTCATTGAACCCCCACCCAAGGCCTTGCACACTCATCGCACACTCATTGAACCCCCACCCAAGGCCTT
>NW_027184049.1:0-18954 GCF_041296385.1 Aphelocoma coerulescens | reverse complement strand
GCACAGATGACGGTGGTAGATGCGGCAGAGAATAGAAAGACAGCGCGCAGCGGACAGTTTCTGGTGCTTTACGTGAGGCAAGGGGGAAGTGCAGCCCAGCAGTGGCTTTTACTTCTGGAGCCTTTTGCTTTGGTAGCAGCAGCTGCTGCGAGTGGGCAACGGAGCTGCGAGAGTGCGTAATGTGACGGCACATCTCGCTGAGAAGGAAGCTGCCGAGCCGCAGCGTGTTGTGCTCCGTTTCAAGGCTACTTGGAGGAGGGGGGTACTCGAAGAACGCCTTCTTTCTGGACGCGTCCTTCTGGGTGTGCTCAAGCTGCATGGACTCGGCAGCACGGAAGGTGTAAGAACCTGTTTCTGGCCAGGCAGTGTGCTGGAGTGCAAAGGGCTGCGCCTTCCTTTCTGAAGCAGCCCAGAGCATTCTCAGCGGAATCTGCTTGTGAAGCAGCTCTTGGCTGGACATTTGCAAGTCGCTCCACTGAGTCCACGAAGCCGGTGGCCAGCTGCTTCGTTCTTCGCCTTCTGGGCTCTGGACAGAGCTGAAGCGCAGCGATGGCTCGGAGCTTTGCCGCTCTTCGGCGTGAGCACTGCACGCAGCCACAGGCTGCTGTGCACGGATTTCCCTCAGCTCGACGTACAATCATTCTCTTGCTGTTTCCCTGAGTCGAAAGTGTCCGTGTAGCTCTCGCTCAGCGAAATGCGTCAGGAGAGAAACACTTGCTGGATGAGCTTTTCGCTGGCCAAGACTTTCAACGCAGCACCACCATTCGGGCAAGGAGGAGGAGAAAGGAGGAGCATCTTTTCGTCCTGGCCCGTTCTTCTGCGCGAGACGCCTCTCCGCGTCTTCGCTCCCTGCAAGGCTGTAATGTGCGCCGTGGTACTTGGAAGTGAGAAGGCAGGTGCAGAGAGCACCGCGATCTGGCGGCGCCGTGCAGGCTGGAAAGGAAAGAGGGCTGCCACCGGAATGTGGTGCGAATACCGGTTTGCACGCGTCGAGGGTAAGCTCTGGGTGAGCTTGCTGGCCTAAAACTGTTCTCTGTGCCAGACGCAGGCGAGAAGCTTTCCGTTAAGAATCAGGCTGCCACGCAAACAGAACGTGGTGCTACCTACCTAGCGCTGCGAGGGAAAGTGCATAGCCCAGGCGTGTTTCGGCAGAAGCAGCAGCGCGGAGCATTTCGCTGCCGGCACAGCGCTCTCTGGGCGAGAAGCGGACGACGGTTTGACTCCGGCAGAATGAAAGCGCCACATGGTACGAAGAGCATCGGAATGAAGGCAGAGCACCGAGCTGCTGCCGTGCGCATCGCACAGGCTGCGAGAGGAAGCGTGGCTGTCACTGGCTTCTTTGCGGGTTCACGTTAGCAGTTGAAAACAGAAAGTTCCACTTGCAGCTACTTGTGCTGCTACCTATTTCTCTTCCAGCTCTCCCTGGAAAGAATTGTGCCGAGCTTTACGCTTCCAGATGCACAGATGACGGTGGTAGATGCGGCAGAGAATAGAAAGACAGCGCGCAGCGGACAGTTTCTGGTGCTTTACGTGAGGCAAGGGGGAAGTGCAGCCCAGCAGTGGCTTTTACTTCTGGAGCCTTTTGCTTTGGTAGCAGCAGCTGCTGCGAGTGGGCAACGGAGCTGCGAGAGTGCGTAATGTGACGGCACATCTCGCTGAGAAGGAAGCTGCCGAGCCGCAGCGTGTTGTGCTCCGTTTCAAGGCTACTTGGAGGAGGGGGGTACTCGAAGAACGCCTTCTTTCTGGACGCGTCCTTCTGGGTGTGCTCAAGCTGCATGGACTCGGCAGCACGGAAGGTGTAAGAACCTGTTTCTGGCCAGGCAGTGTGCTGGAGTGCAAAGGGCTGCGCCTTCCTTTCTGAAGCAGCCCAGAGCATTCTCAGCGGAATCTGCTTGTGAAGCAGCTCTTGGCTGGACATTTGCAAGTCGCTCCACTGAGTCCACGAAGCCGGTGGCCAGCTGCTTCGTTCTTCGCCTTCTGGGCTCTGGACAGAGCTGAAGCGCAGCGATGGCTCGGAGCTTTGCCGCTCTTCGGCGTGAGCACTGCACCCAGCCACAGGCTGCTGTGCACGGATTTCCCTCAGCTCGACGTACAATCATTCTCTTGCTGTTTCCCTGAGTCGAAAGTGTCCGTGTAGCTCTCGCTCAGCGAAATGCGTCAGGAGAGAAACACTTGCTGGATGAGCTTTTCGCTGGCCAAGACTTTCAACGCAGCACCACCATTCGGGCAAGGAGGAGGAGAAAGGAGGAGCATCTTTTCGTCCTGGCCCGTTCTTCTGCGCGAGACGCCTCTCCGCGTCTTCGCTCCCTGCAAGGCTGTAATGTGCGCCGTGGTACTTGGAAGTGAGAAGGCAGGTGCAGAGAGCACCGCGATCTGGCGGCGCCGTGCAGGCTGGAAAGGAAAGAGGGCTGCCACCGGAATGTGGTGCGAATACCGGTTTGCACGCGTCGAGGGTAAGCTCTGGGTGAGCTTGCTGGCCTAAAACTGTTCTCTGTGCCAGACGCAGGCGAGAAGCTTTCCGTTAAGAATCAGGCTGCCACGCAAACAGAACGTGGTGCTACCTACCTAGCGCTGCGAGGGAAAGTGCATAGCCCAGGCGTGTTTCGGCAGAAGCAGCAGCGCGGAGCATTTCGCTGCCGGCACAGCGCTCTCTGGGCGAGAAGCGGACGACGGTTTGACTCCGGCAGAATGAAAGCGCCACATGGTACGAAGAGCATCGGAATGAAGGCAGAGCACCGAGCTGCTGCCGTGCGCATCGCACAGGCTGCGAGAGGAAGCGTGGCTGTCACTGGCTTCTTTGCGGGTTGACGTTAGCAGTTGAAAACAGAAAGTTCCACTTGCAGCTACTTGTGCTGCTACCTATTTCTCTTCCAGCTCTCCCTGGAAAGAATTGTGCCGAGCTTTACGCTTCCAGATGCACAGATGACGGTGGTAGATGCGGCAGAGAATAGAAAGACAGCGCGCAGCGGACAGTTTCTGGTGCTTTACGTGAGGCAAGGGGGAAGTGCAGCCCAGCAGTGGCTTTTACTTCTGGAGCCTTTTGCTTTGGTAGCAGCAGCTGCTGCGAGTGGGCAACGGAGCTGCGAGAGTGCGTAATGTGACGGCACATCTCGCTGAGAAGGAAGCTGCCGAGCCGCAGCGTGTTGTGCTCCGTTTCAAGGCTACTTGGAGGAGGGGGGTACTCGAAGAACGCCTTCTTTCTGGACGCGTCCTTCTGGGTGTGCTCAAGCTGCATGGACTCGGCAGCACGGAAGGTGTAAGAACCTGTTTCTGGCCAGGCAGTGTGCTGGAGTGCAAAGGGCTGCGCCTTCCTTTCTGAAGCAGCCCAGAGCATTCTCAGCGGAATCTGCTTGTGAAGCAGCTCTTGGCTGGACATTTGCAAGTCGCTCCACTGAGTCCACGAAGCCGGTGGCCAGCTGCTTCGTTCTTCGCCTTCTGGGCTCTGGACAGAGCTGAAGCGCAGCGATGGCTCGGAGCTTTGCCGCTCTTCGGCGTGAGCACTGCACGCAGCCACAGGCTGCTGTGCACGGATTTCCCTCAGCTCGACGTACAATCATTCTCTTGCTGTTTCCCTGAGTCGAAAGTGTCCGTGTAGCTCTCGCTCAGCGAAATGCGTCAGGAGAGAAACACTTGCTGGATGAGCTTTTCGCTGGCCAAGACTTTCAACGCAGCACCACCATTCGGGCAAGGAGGAGGAGAAAGGAGGAGCATCTTTTCGTCCTGGCCCGTTCTTCTGCGCGAGACGCCTCTCCGCGTCTTCGCTCCCTGCAAGGCTGTAATGTGCGCCGTGGTACTTGGAAGTGAGAAGGCAGGTGCAGAGAGCACCGCGATCTGGCGGCGCCGTGCAGGCTGGAAAGGAAAGAGGGCTGCCACCGGAATGTGGTGCGAATACCGGTTTGCACGCGTCGAGGGTAAGCTCTGGGTGAGCTTGCTGGCCTAAAACTGTTCTCTGTGCCAGACGCAGGCGAGAAGCTTTCCGTTAAGAATCAGGCTGCCACGCAAACAGAACGTGGTGCTACCTACCTAGCGCTGCGAGGGAAAGTGCATAGCCCAGGCGTGTTTCGGCAGAAGCAGCAGCGCGGAGCATTTCGCTGCCGGCACAGCGCTCTCTGGGCGAGAAGCGGACGACGGTTTGACTCCGGCAGAATGAAAGCGCCACATGGTACGAAGAGCATCGGAATGAAGGCAGAGCACCGAGCTGCTGCCGTGCGCATCGCACAGGCTGCGAGAGGAAGCGTGGCTGTCACTGGCTTCTTTGCGGGTTGACGTTAGCAGTTGAAAACAGAAAGTTCCACTTGCAGCTACTTGTGCTGCTACCTATTTCTCTTCCAGCTCTCCCTGGAAAGAATTGTGCCGAGCTTTACGCTTCCAGATGCACAGATGACGGTGGTAGATGCGGCAGAGAATAGAAAGACAGCGCGCAGCGGACAGTTTCTGGTGCTTTACGTGAGGCAAGGGGGAAGTGCAGCCCAGCAGTGGCTTTTACTTCTGGAGCCTTTTGCTTTGGTAGCAGCAGCTGCTGCGAGTGGGCAACGGAGCTGCGAGAGTGCGTAATGTGACGGCACATCTCGCTGAGAAGGAAGCTGCCGAGCCGCAGCGTGTTGTGCTCCGTTTCAAGGCTACTTGGAGGAGGGGGGTACTCGAAGAACGCCTTCTTTCTGGACGCGTCCTTCTGGGTGTGCTCAAGCTGCATGGACTCGGCAGCACGGAAGGTGTAAGAACCTGTTTCTGGCCAGGCAGTGTGCTGGAGTGCAAAGGGCTGCGCCTTCCTTTCTGAAGCAGCCCAGAGCATTCTCAGCGGAATCTGCTTGTGAAGCAGCTCTTGGCTGGACATTTGCAAGTCGCTCCACTGAGTCCACGAAGCCGGTGGCCAGCTGCTTCGTTCTTCGCCTTCTGGGCTCTGGACAGAGCTGAAGCGCAGCGATGGCTCGGAGCTTTGCCGCTCTTTGGCGTGAGCACTGCACGCAGCCACAGGCTGCTGTGCACGGATTTCCCTCAGCTCGACGTACAATCATTCTCTTGCTGTTTCCCTGAGTCGAAAGTGTCCGTGTAGCTCTCGCTCAGCGAAATGCGTCAGGAGAGAAACACTTGCTGGATGAGCTTTTCGCTGGCCAAGACTTTCAACGCAGCACCACCATTCGGGCAAGGAGGAGGAGAAAGGAGGAGCATCTTTTCGTCCTGGCCCGTTCTTCTGCGCGAGACGCCTCTCCGCGTCTTCGCTCCCTGCAAGGCTGTAATGTGCGCCGTGGTACTTGGAAGTGAGAAGGCAGGTGCAGAGAGCACCGCGATCTGGCGGCGCCGTGCAGGCTGGAAAGGAAAGAGGGCTGCCACCGGAATGTGGTGCGAATACCGGTTTGCACGCGTCGAGGGTAAGCTCTGGGTGAGCTTGCTGGCCTAAAACTGTTCTCTGTGCCAGACGCAGGCGAGAAGCTTTCCGTTAAGAATCAGGCTGCCACGCAAACAGAACGTGGTGCTACCTACCTAGCGCTGCGAGGGAAAGTGCATAGCCCAGGCGTGTTTCGGCAGAAGCAGCAGCGCGGAGCATTTCGCTGCCGGCACAGCGCTCTCTGGGCGAGAAGCGGACGACGGTTTGACTCCGGCAGAATGAAAGCGCCACATGGTACGAAGAGCATCGGAATGAAGGCAGAGCACCGAGCTGCTGCCGTGCGCATCGCACAGGCTGCGAGAGGAAGCGTGGCTGTCACTGGCTTCTTTGCGGGTTGACGTTAGCAGTTGAAAACAGAAAGTTCCACTTGCAGCTACTTGTGCTGCTACCTATTTCTCTTCCAGCTCTCCCTGGAAAGAATTGTGCCGAGCTTTACGCTTCCAGATGCACAGATGACGGTGGTAGATGCGGCAGAGAATAGAAAGACAGCGCGCAGCGGACAGTTTCTGGTGCTTTACGTGAGGCAAGGGGGAAGTGCAGCCCAGCAGTGGCTTTTACTTCTGGAGCCTTTTGCTTTGGTAGCAGCAGCTGCTGCGAGTGGGCAACGGAGCTGCGAGAGTGCGTAATGTGACGGCACATCTCGCTGAGAAGGAAGCTGCCGAGCCGCAGCGTGTTGTGCTCCGTTTCAAGGCTACTTGGAGGAGGGGGGTACTCGAAGAACGCCTTCTTTCTGGACGCGTCCTTCTGGGTGTGCTCAAGCTGCATGGACTCGGCAGCACGGAAGGTGTAAGAACCTGTTTCTGGCCAGGCAGTGTGCTGGAGTGCAAAGGGCTGCGCCTTCCTTTCTGAAGCAGCCCAGAGCATTCTCAGCGGAATCTGCTTGTGAAGCAGCTCTTGGCTGGACATTTGCAAGTCGCTCCACTGAGTCCACGAAGCCGGTGGCCAGCTGCTTCGTTCTTCGCCTTCTGGGCTCTGGACAGAGCTGAAGCGCAGCGATGGCTCGGAGCTTTGCCGCTCTTCGGCGTGAGCACTGCACGCAGCCACAGGCTGCTGTGCACGGATTTCCCTCAGCTCGACGTACAATCATTCTCTTGCTGTTTCCCTGAGTCGAAAGTGTCCGTGTAGCTCTCGCTCAGCGAAATGCGTCAGGAGAGAAACACTTGCTGGATGAGCTTTTCGCTGGCCAAGACTTTCAACGCAGCACCACCATTCGGGCAAGGAGGAGGAGAAAGGAGGAGCATCTTTTCGTCCTGGCCCGTTCTTCTGCGCGAGACGCCTCTCCGCGTCTTCGCTCCCTGCAAGGCTGTAATGTGCGCCGTGGTACTTGGAAGTGAGAAGGCAGGTGCAGAGAGCACCGCGATCTGGCGGCGCCGTGCAGGCTGGAAAGGAAAGAGGGCTGCCACCGGAATGTGGTGCGAATACCGGTTTGCACGCGTCGAGGGTAAGCTCTGGGTGAGCTTGCTGGCCTAAAACTGTTCTCTGTGCCAGACGCAGGCGAGAAGCTTTCCGTTAAGAATCAGGCTGCCACGCAAACAGAACGTGGTGCTACCTACCTAGCGCTGCGAGGGAAAGTGCATAGCCCAGGCGTGTTTCGGCAGAAGCAGCAGCGCGGAGCATTTCGCTGCCGGCACAGCGCTCTCTGGGCGAGAAGCGGACGACGGTTTGACTCCGGCAGAATGAAAGCGCCACATGGTACGAAGAGCATCGGAATGAAGGCAGAGCACCGAGCTGCTGCCGTGCGCATCGCACAGGCTGCGAGAGGAAGCGTGGCTGTCACTGGCTTCTTTGCGGGTTGACGTTAGCAGTTGAAAACAGAAAGTTCCACTTGCAGCTACTTGTGCTGCTACCTATTTCTCTTCCAGCTCTCCCTGGAAAGAATTGTGCCGAGCTTTACGCTTCCAGATGCACAGATGACGGTGGTAGATGCGGCAGAGAATAGAAAGACAGCGCGCAGCGGACAGTTTCTGGTGCTTTACGTGAGGCAAGGGGGAAGTGCAGCCCAGCAGTGGCTTTTACTTCTGGAGCCTTTTGCTTTGGTAGCAGCAGCTGCTGCGAGTGGGCAACGGAGCTGCGAGAGTGCGTAATGTGACGGCACATCTCGCTGAGAAGGAAGCTGCCGAGCCGCAGCGTGTTGTGCTCCGTTTCAAGGCTACTTGGAGGAGGGGGGTACTCGAAGAACGCCTTCTTTCTGGACGCGTCCTTCTGGGTGTGCTCAAGCTGCATGGACTCGGCAGCACGGAAGGTGTAAGAACCTGTTTCTGGCCAGGCAGTGTGCTGGAGTGCAAAGGGCTGCGCCTTCCTTTCTGAAGCAGCCCAGAGCATTCTCAGCGGAATCTGCTTGTGAAGCAGCTCTTGGCTGGACATTTGCAAGTCGCTCCACTGAGTCCACGAAGCCGGTGGCCAGCTGCTTCGTTCTTCGCCTTCTGGGCTCTGGACAGAGCTGAAGCGCAGCGATGGCTCGGAGCTTTGCCGCTCTTCGGCGTGAGCACTGCACGCAGCCACAGGCTGCTGTGCACGGATTTCCCTCAGCTCGACGTACAATCATTCTCTTGCTGTTTCCCTGAGTCGAAAGTGTCCGTGTAGCTCTCGCTCAGCGAAATGCGTCAGGAGAGAAACACTTGCTGGATGAGCTTTTCGCTGGCCAAGACTTTCAACGCAGCACCACCATTCGGGCAAGGAGGAGGAGAAAGGAGGAGCATCTTTTCGTCCTGGCCCGTTCTTCTGCGCGAGACGCCTCTCCGCGTCTTCGCTCCCTGCAAGGCTGTAATGTGCGCCGTGGTACTTGGAAGTGAGAAGGCAGGTGCAGAGAGCACCGCGATCTGGCGGCGCCGTGCAGGCTGGAAAGGAAAGAGGGCTGCCACCGGAATGTGGTGCGAATACCGGTTTGCACGCGTCGAGGGTAAGCTCTGGGTGAGCTTGCTGGCCTAAAACTGTTCTCTGTGCCAGACGCAGGCGAGAAGCTTTCCGTTAAGAATCAGGCTGCCACGCAAACAGAACGTGGTGCTACCTACCTAGCGCTGCGAGGGAAAGTGCATAGCCCAGGCGTGTTTCGGCAGAAGCAGCAGCGCGGAGCATTTCGCTGCCGGCACAGCGCTCTCTGGGCGAGAAGCGGACGACGGTTTGACTCCGGCAGAATGAAAGCGCCACATGGTACGAAGAGCATCAGAATGAAGGCAGAGCACCGAGCTGCTGCCGTGCGCATCGCACAGGCTGCGAGAGGAAGCGTGGCTGTCACTGGCTTCTTTGCGGGTTGACGTTAGCAGTTGAAAACAGAAAGTTCCACTTGCAGCTACTTGTGCTGCTACCTATTTCTCTTCCAGCTCTCCCTGGAAAGAATTGTGCCGAGCTTTACGCTTCCAGATGCACAGATGACGGTGGTAGATGCGGCAGAGAATAGAAAGACAGCGCGCAGCGGACAGTTTCTGGTGCTTTACGTGAGGCAAGGGGGAAGTGCAGCCCAGCAGTGGCTTTTACTTCTGGAGCCTTTTGCTTTGGTAGCAGCAGCTGCTGCGAGTGGGCAACGGAGCTGCGAGAGTGCGTAATGTGACGGCACATCTCGCTGAGAAGGAAGCTGCCGAGCCGCAGCGTGTTGTGCTCCGTTTCAAGGCTACTTGGAGGAGGGGGGTACTCGAAGAACGCCTTCTTTCTGGACGCGTCCTTCTGGGTGTGCTCAAGCTGCATGGACTCGGCAGCACGGAAGGTGTAAGAACCTGTTTCTGGCCAGGCAGTGTGCTGGAGTGCAAAGGGCTGCGCCTTCCTTTCTGAAGCAGCCCAGAGCATTCTCAGCGGAATCTGCTTGTGAAGCAGCTCTTGGCTGGACATTTGCAAGTCGCTCCACTGAGTCCACGAAGCCGGTGGCCAGCTGCTTCGTTCTTCGCCTTCTGGGCTCTGGACAGAGCTGAAGCGCAGCGATGGCTCGGAGCTTTGCCGCTCTTCGGCGTGAGCACTGCACGCAGCCACAGGCTGCTGTGCACGGATTTCCCTCAGCTCGACGTACAATCATTCTCTTGCTGTTTCCCTGAGTCGAAAGTGTCCGTGTAGCTCTCGCTCAGCGAAATGCGTCAGGAGAGAAACACTTGCTGGATGAGCTTTTCGCTGGCCAAGACTTTCAACGCAGCACCACCATTCGGGCAAGGAGGAGGAGAAAGGAGGAGCATCTTTTCGTCCTGGCCCGTTCTTCTGCGCGAGACGCCTCTCCGCGTCTTCGCTCCCTGCAAGGCTGTAATGTGCGCCGTGGTACTTGGAAGTGAGAAGGCAGGTGCAGAGAGCACCGCGATCTGGCGGCGCCGTGCAGGCTGGAAAGGAAAGAGGGCTGCCACCGGAATGTGGTGCGAATACCGGTTTGCACGCGTCGAGGGTAAGCTCTGGGTGAGCTTGCTGGCCTAAAACTGTTCTCTGTGCCAGACGCAGGCGAGAAGCTTTCCGTTAAGAATCAGGCTGCCACGCAAACAGAACGTGGTGCTACCTACCTAGCGCTGCGAGGGAAAGTGCATAGCCCAGGCGTGTTTCGGCAGAAGCAGCAGCGCGGAGCATTTCGCTGCCGGCACAGCGCTCTCTGGGCGAGAAGCGGACGACGGTTTGACTCCGGCAGAATGAAAGCGCCACATGGTACGAAGAGCATCGGAATGAAGGCAGAGCACCGAGCTGCTGCCGTGCGCATCGCACAGGCTGCGAGAGGAAGCGTGGCTGTCACTGGCTTCTTTGCGGGTTGACGTTAGCAGTTGAAAACAGAAAGTTCCACTTGCAGCTACTTGTGCTGCTACCTATTTCTCTTCCAGCTCTCCCTGGAAAGAATTGTGCCGAGCTTTACGCTTCCAGATGCACAGATGACGGTGGTAGATGCGGCAGAGAATAGAAAGACAGCGCGCAGCGGACAGTTTCTGGTGCTTTACGTGAGGCAAGGGGGAAGTGCAGCCCAGCAGTGGCTTTTACTTCTGGAGCCTTTTGCTTTGGTAGCAGCAGCTGCTGCGAGTGGGCAACGGAGCTGCGAGAGTGCGTAATGTGACGGCACATCTCGCTGAGAAGGAAGCTGCCGAGCCGCAGCGTGTTGTGCTCCGTTTCAAGGCTACTTGGAGGAGGGGGGTACTCGAAGAACGCCTTCTTTCTGGACGCGTCCTTCTGGGTGTGCTCAAGCTGCATGGACTCGGCAGCACGGAAGGTGTAAGAACCTGTTTCTGGCCAGGCAGTGTGCTGGAGTGCAAAGGGCTGCGCCTTCCTTTCTGAAGCAGCCCAGAGCATTCTCAGCGGAATCTGCTTGTGAAGCAGCTCTTGGCTGGACATTTGCAAGTCGCTCCACTGAGTCCACGAAGCCGGTGGCCAGCTGCTTCGTTCTTCGCCTTCTGGGCTCTGGACAGAGCTGAAGCGCAGCGATGGCTCGGAGCTTTGCCGCTCTTCGGCGTGAGCACTGCACGCAGCCACAGGCTGCTGTGCACGGATTTCCCTCAGCTCGACGTACAATCATTCTCTTGCTGTTTCCCTGAGTCGAAAGTGTCCGTGTAGCTCTCGCTCAGCGAAATGCGTCAGGAGAGAAACACTTGCTGGATGAGCTTTTCGCTGGCCAAGACTTTCAACGCAGCACCACCATTCGGGCAAGGAGGAGGAGAAAGGAGGAGCATCTTTTCGTCCTGGCCCGTTCTTCTGCGCGAGACGCCTCTCCGCGTCTTCGCTCCCTGCAAGGCTGTAATGTGCGCCGTGGTACTTGGAAGTGAGAAGGCAGGTGCAGAGAGCACCGCGATCTGGCGGCGCCGTGCAGGCTGGAAAGGAAAGAGGGCTGCCACCGGAATGTGGTGCGAATACCGGTTTGCACGCGTCGAGGGTAAGCTCTGGGTGAGCTTGCTGGCCTAAAACTGTTCTCTGTGCCAGACGCAGGCGAGAAGCTTTCCGTTAAGAATCAGGCTGCCACGCAAACAGAACGTGGTGCTACCTACCTAGCGCTGCGAGGGAAAGTGCATAGCCCAGGCGTGTTTCGGCAGAAGCAGCAGCGCGGAGCATTTCGCTGCCGGCACAGCGCTCTCTGGGCGAGAAGCGGACGACGGTTTGACTCCGGCAGAATGAAAGCGCCACATGGTACGAAGAGCATCGGAATGAAGGCAGAGCACCGAGCTGCTGCCGTGCGCATCGCACAGGCTGCGAGAGGAAGCGTGGCTGTCACTGGCTTCTTTGCGGGTTGACGTTAGCAGTTGAAAACAGAAAGTTCCACTTGCAGCTACTTGTGCTGCTACCTATTTCTCTTCCAGCTCTCCCTGGAAAGAATTGTGCCGAGCTTTACGCTTCCAGATGCACAGATGACGGTGGTAGATGCGGCAGAGAATAGAAAGACAGCGCGCAGCGGACAGTTTCTGGTGCTTTACGTGAGGCAAGGGGGAAGTGCAGCCCAGCAGTGGCTTTTACTTCTGGAGCCTTTTGCTTTGGTAGCAGCAGCTGCTGCGAGTGGGCAACGGAGCTGCGAGAGTGCGTAATGTGACGGCACATCTCGCTGAGAAGGAAGCTGCCGAGCCGCAGCGTGTTGTGCTCCGTTTCAAGGCTACTTGGAGGAGGGGGGTACTCGAAGAACGCCTTCTTTCTGGACGCGTCCTTCTGGGTGTGCTCAAGCTGCATGGACTCGGCAGCACGGAAGGTGTAAGAACCTGTTTCTGGCCAGGCAGTGTGCTGGAGTGCAAAGGGCTGCGCCTTCCTTTCTGAAGCAGCCCAGAGCATTCTCAGCGGAATCTGCTTGTGAAGCAGCTCTTGGCTGGACATTTGCAAGTCGCTCCACTGAGTCCACGAAGCCGGTGGCCAGCTGCTTCGTTCTTCGCCTTCTGGGCTCTGGACAGAGCTGAAGCGCAGCGATGGCTCGGAGCTTTGCCGCTCTTCGGCGTGAGCACTGCACGCAGCCACAGGCTGCTGTGCACGGATTTCCCTCAGCTCGACGTACAATCATTCTCTTGCTGTTTCCCTGAGTCGAAAGTGTCCGTGTAGCTCTCGCTCAGCGAAATGCGTCAGGAGAGAAACACTTGCTGGATGAGCTTTTCGCTGGCCAAGACTTTCAACGCAGCACCACCATTCGGGCAAGGAGGAGGAGAAAGGAGGAGCATCTTTTCGTCCTGGCCCGTTCTTCTGCGCGAGACGCCTCTCCGCGTCTTCGCTCCCTGCAAGGCTGTAATGTGCGCCGTGGTACTTGGAAGTGAGAAGGCAGGTGCAGAGAGCACCGCGATCTGGCGGCGCCGTGCAGGCTGGAAAGGAAAGAGGGCTGCCACCGGAATGTGGTGCGAATACCGGTTTGCACGCGTCGAGGGTAAGCTCTGGGTGAGCTTGCTGGCCTAAAACTGTTCTCTGTGCCAGACGCAGGCGAGAAGCTTTCCGTTAAGAATCAGGCTGCCACGCAAACAGAACGTGGTGCTACCTACCTAGCGCTGCGAGGGAAAGTGCATAGCCCAGGCGTGTTTCGGCAGAAGCAGCAGCGCGGAGCATTTCGCTGCCGGCACAGCGCTCTCTGGGCGAGAAGCGGACGACGGTTTGACTCCGGCAGAATGAAAGCGCCACATGGTACGAAGAGCATCGGAATGAAGGCAGAGCACCGAGCTGCTGCCGTGCGCATCGCACAGGCTGCGAGAGGAAGCGTGGCTGTCACTGGCTTCTTTGCGGGTTGACGTTAGCAGTTGAAAACAGAAAGTTCCACTTGCAGCTACTTGTGCTGCTACCTATTTCTCTTCCAGCTCTCCCTGGAAAGAATTGTGCCGAGCTTTACGCTTCCAGATGCACAGATGACGGTGGTAGATGCGGCAGAGAATAGAAAGACAGCGCGCAGCGGACAGTTTCTGGTGCTTTACGTGAGGCAAGGGGGAAGTGCAGCCCAGCAGTGGCTTTTACTTCTGGAGCCTTTTGCTTTGGTAGCAGCAGCTGCTGCGAGTGGGCAACGGAGCTGCGAGAGTGCGTAATGTGACGGCACATCTCGCTGAGAAGGAAGCTGCCGAGCCGCAGCGTGTTGTGCTCCGTTTCAAGGCTACTTGGAGGAGGGGGGTACTCGAAGAACGCCTTCTTTCTGGACGCGTCCTTCTGGGTGTGCTCAAGCTGCATGGACTCGGCAGCACGGAAGGTGTAAGAACCTGTTTCTGGCCAGGCAGTGTGCTGGAGTGCAAAGGGCTGCGCCTTCCTTTCTGAAGCAGCCCAGAGCATTCTCAGCGGAATCTGCTTGTGAAGCAGCTCTTGGCTGGACATTTGCAAGTCGCTCCACTGAGTCCACGAAGCCGGTGGCCAGCTGCTTCGTTCTTCGCCTTCTGGGCTCTGGACAGAGCTGAAGCGCAGCGATGGCTCGGAGCTTTGCCGCTCTTCGGCGTGAGCACTGCACGCAGCCACAGGCTGCTGTGCACGGATTTCCCTCAGCTCGACGTACAATCATTCTCTTGCTGTTTCCCTGAGTCGAAAGTGTCCGTGTAGCTCTCGCTCAGCGAAATGCGTCAGGAGAGAAACACTTGCTGGATGAGCTTTTCGCTGGCCAAGACTTTCAACGCAGCACCACCATTCGGGCAAGGAGGAGGAGAAAGGAGGAGCATCTTTTCGTCCTGGCCCGTTCTTCTGCGCGAGACGCCTCTCCGCGTCTTCGCTCCCTGCAAGGCTGTAATGTGCGCCGTGGTACTTGGAAGTGAGAAGGCAGGTGCAGAGAGCACCGCGATCTGGCGGCGCCGTGCAGGCTGGAAAGGAAAGAGGGCTGCCACCGGAATGTGGTGCGAATACCGGTTTGCACGCGTCGAGGGTAAGCTCTGGGTGAGCTTGCTGGCCTAAAACTGTTCTCTGTGCCAGACGCAGGCGAGAAGCTTTCCGTTAAGAATCAGGCTGCCACGCAAACAGAACGTGGTGCTACCTACCTAGCGCTGCGAGGGAAAGTGCATAGCCCAGGCGTGTTTCGGCAGAAGCAGCAGCGCGGAGCATTTCGCTGCCGGCACAGCGCTCTCTGGGCGAGAAGCGGACGACGGTTTGACTCCGGCAGAATGAAAGCGCCACATGGTACGAAGAGCATCGGAATGAAGGCAGAGCACCGAGCTGCTGCCGTGCGCATCGCACAGGCTGCGAGAGGAAGCGTGGCTGTCACTGGCTTCTTTGCGGGTTGACGTTAGCAGTTGAAAACAGAAAGTTCCACTTGCAGCTACTTGTGCTGCTACCTATTTCTCTTCCAGCTCTCCCTGGAAAGAATTGTGCCGAGCTTTACGCTTCCAGATGCACAGATGACGGTGGTAGATGCGGCAGAGAATAGAAAGACAGCGCGCAGCGGACAGTTTCTGGTGCTTTACGTGAGGCAAGGGGGAAGTGCAGCCCAGCAGTGGCTTTTACTTCTGGAGCCTTTTGCTTTGGTAGCAGCAGCTGCTGCGAGTGGGCAACGGAGCTGCGAGAGTGCGTAATGTGACGGCACATCTCGCTGAGAAGGAAGCTGCCGAGCCGCAGCGTGTTGTGCTCCGTTTCAAGGCTACTTGGAGGAGGGGGGTACTCGAAGAACGCCTTCTTTCTGGACGCGTCCTTCTGGGTGTGCTCAAGCTGCATGGACTCGGCAGCACGGAAGGTGTAAGAACCTGTTTCTGGCCAGGCAGTGTGCTGGAGTGCAAAGGGCTGCGCCTTCCTTTCTGAAGCAGCCCAGAGCATTCTCAGCGGAATCTGCTTGTGAAGCAGCTCTTGGCTGGACATTTGCAAGTCGCTCCACTGAGTCCACGAAGCCGGTGGCCAGCTGCTTCGTTCTTCGCCTTCTGGGCTCTGGACAGAGCTGAAGCGCAGCGATGGCTCGGAGCTTTGCCGCTCTTCGGCGTGAGCACTGCACGCAGCCACAGGCTGCTGTGCACGGATTTCCCTCAGCTCGACGTACAATCATTCTCTTGCTGTTTCCCTGAGTCGAAAGTGTCCGTGTAGCTCTCGCTCAGCGAAATGCGTCAGGAGAGAAACACTTGCTGGATGAGCTTTTCGCTGGCCAAGACTTTCAACGCAGCACCACCATTCGGGCAAGGAGGAGGAGAAAGGAGGAGCATCTTTTCGTCCTGGCCCGTTCTTCTGCGCGAGACGCCTCTCCGCGTCTTCGCTCCCTGCAAGGCTGTAATGTGCGCCGTGGTACTTGGAAGTGAGAAGGCAGGTGCAGAGAGCACCGCGATCTGGCGGCGCCGTGCAGGCTGGAAAGGAAAGAGGGCTGCCACCGGAATGTGGTGCGAATACCGGTTTGCACGCGTCGAGGGTAAGCTCTGGGTGAGCTTGCTGGCCTAAAACTGTTCTCTGTGCCAGACGCAGGCGAGAAGCTTTCCGTTAAGAATCAGGCTGCCACGCAAACAGAACGTGGTGCTACCTACCTAGCGCTGCGAGGGAAAGTGCATAGCCCAGGCGTGTTTCGGCAGAAGCAGCAGCGCGGAGCATTTCGCTGCCGGCACAGCGCTCTCTGGGCGAGAAGCGGACGACGGTTTGACTCCGGCAGAATGAAAGCGCCACATGGTACGAAGAGCATCGGAATGAAGGCAGAGCACCGAGCTGCTGCCGTGCGCATCGCACAGGCTGCGAGAGGAAGCGTGGCTGTCACTGGCTTCTTTGCGGGTTGACGTTAGCAGTTGAAAACAGAAAGTTCCACTTGCAGCTACTTGTGCTGCTACCTATTTCTCTTCCAGCTCTCCCTGGAAAGAATTGTGCCGAGCTTTACGCTTCCAGATGCACAGATGACGGTGGTAGATGCGGCAGAGAATAGAAAGACAGCGCGCAGCGGACAGTTTCTGGTGCTTTACGTGAGGCAAGGGGGAAGTGCAGCCCAGCAGTGGCTTTTACTTCTGGAGCCTTTTGCTTTGGTAGCAGCAGCTGCTGCGAGTGGGCAACGGAGCTGCGAGAGTGCGTAATGTGACGGCACATCTCGCTGAGAAGGAAGCTGCCGAGCCGCAGCGTGTTGTGCTCCGTTTCAAGGCTACTTGGAGGAGGGGGGTACTCGAAGAACGCCTTCTTTCTGGACGCGTCCTTCTGGGTGTGCTCAAGCTGCATGGACTCGGCAGCACGGAAGGTGTAAGAACCTGTTTCTGGCCAGGCAGTGTGCTGGAGTGCAAAGGGCTGCGCCTTCCTTTCTGAAGCAGCCCAGAGCATTCTCAGCGGAATCTGCTTGTGAAGCAGCTCTTGGCTGGACATTTGCAAGTCGCTCCACTGAGTCCACGAAGCCGGTGGCCAGCTGCTTCGTTCTTCGCCTTCTGGGCTCTGGACAGAGCTGAAGCGCAGCGATGGCTCGGAGCTTTGCCGCTCTTCGGCGTGAGCACTGCACGCAGCCACAGGCTGCTGTGCACGGATTTCCCTCAGCTCGACGTACAATCATTCTCTTGCTGTTTCCCTGAGTCGAAAGTGTCCGTGTAGCTCTCGCTCAGCGAAATGCGTCAGGAGAGAAACACTTGCTGGATGAGCTTTTCGCTGGCCAAGACTTTCAACGCAGCACCACCATTCGGGCAAGGAGGAGGAGAAAGGAGGAGCATCTTTTCGTCCTGGCCCGTTCTTCTGCGCGAGACGCCTCTCCGCGTCTTCGCTCCCTGCAAGGCTGTAATGTGCGCCGTGGTACTTGGAAGTGAGAAGGCAGGTGCAGAGAGCACCGCGATCTGGCGGCGCCGTGCAGGCTGGAAAGGAAAGAGGGCTGCCACCGGAATGTGGTGCGAATACCGGTTTGCACGCGTCGAGGGTAAGCTCTGGGTGAGCTTGCTGGCCTAAAACTGTTCTCTGTGCCAGACGCAGGCGAGAAGCTTTCCGTTAAGAATCAGGCTGCCACGCAAACAGAACGTGGTGCTACCTACCTAGCGCTGCGAGGGAAAGTGCATAGCCCAGGCGTGTTTCGGCAGAAGCAGCAGCGCGGAGCATTTCGCTGCCGGCACAGCGCTCTCTGGGCGAGAAGCGGACGACGGTTTGACTCCGGCAGAATGAAAGCGCCACATGGTACGAAGAGCATCGGAATGAAGGCAGAGCACCGAGCTGCTGCCGTGCGCATCGCACAGGCTGCGAGAGGAAGCGTGGCTGTCACTGGCTTCTTTGCGGGTTGACGTTAGCAGTTGAAAACAGAAAGTTCCACTTGCAGCTACTTGTGCTGCTACCTATTTCTCTTCCAGCTCTCCCTGGAAAGAATTGTGCCGAGCTTTACGCTTCCAGATGCACAGATGACGGTGGTAGATGCGGCAGAGAATAGAAAGACAGCGCGCAGCGGACAGTTTCTGGTGCTTTACGTGAGGCAAGGGGGAAGTGCAGCCCAGCAGTGGCTTTTACTTCTGGAGCCTTTTGCTTTGGTAGCAGCAGCTGCTGCGAGTGGGCAACGGAGCTGCGAGAGTGCGTAATGTGACGGCACATCTCGCTGAGAAGGAAGCTGCCGAGCCGCAGCGTGTTGTGCTCCGTTTCAAGGCTACTTGGAGGAGGGGGGTACTCGAAGAACGCCTTCTTTCTGGACGCGTCCTTCTGGGTGTGCTCAAGCTGCATGGACTCGGCAGCACGGAAGGTGTAAGAACCTGTTTCTGGCCAGGCAGTGTGCTGGAGTGCAAAGGGCTGCGCCTTCCTTTCTGAAGCAGCCCAGAGCATTCTCAGCGGAATCTGCTTGTGAAGCAGCTCTTGGCTGGACATTTGCAAGTCGCTCCACTGAGTCCACGAAGCCGGTGGCCAGCTGCTTCGTTCTTCGCCTTCTGGGCTCTGGACAGAGCTGAAGCGCAGCGATGGCTCGGAGCTTTGCCGCTCTTCGGCGTGAGCACTGCACGCAGCCACAGGCTGCTGTGCACGGATTTCCCTCAGCTCGACGTACAATCATTCTCTTGCTGTTTCCCTGAGTCGAAAGTGTCCGTGTAGCTCTCGCTCAGCGAAATGCGTCAGGAGAGAAACACTTGCTGGATGAGCTTTTCGCTGGCCAAGACTTTCAACGCAGCACCACCATTCGGGCAAGGAGGAGGAGAAAGGAGGAGCATCTTTTCGTCCTGGCCCGTTCTTCTGCGCGAGACGCCTCTCCGCGTCTTCGCTCCCTGCAAGGCTGTAATGTGCGCCGTGGTACTTGGAAGTGAGAAGGCAGGTGCAGAGAGCACCGCGATCTGGCGGCGCCGTGCAGGCTGGAAAGGAAAGAGGGCTGCCACCGGAATGTGGTGCGAATACCGGTTTGCACGCGTCGAGGGTAAGCTCTGGGTGAGCTTGCTGGCCTAAAACTGTTCTCTGTGCCAGACGCAGGCGAGAAGCTTTCCGTTAAGAATCAGGCTGCCACGCAAACAGAACGTGGTGCTACCTACCTAGCGCTGCGAGGGAAAGTGCATAGCCCAGGCGTGTTTCGGCAGAAGCAGCAGCGCGGAGCATTTCGCTGCCGGCACAGCGCTCTCTGGGCGAGAAGCGGACGACGGTTTGACTCCGGCAGAATGAAAGCGCCACATGGTACGAAGAGCATCGGAATGAAGGCAGAGCACCGAGCTGCTGCCGTGCGCATCGCACAGGCTGCGAGAGGAAGCGTGGCTGTCACTGGCTTCTTTGCGGGTTGACGTTAGCAGTTGAAAACAGAAAGTTCCACTTGCAGCTACTTGTGCTGCTACCTATTTCTCTTCCAGCTCTCCCTGGAAAGAATTGTGCCGAGCTTTACGCTTCCAGAT
>NW_027184048.1:0-19236 GCF_041296385.1 Aphelocoma coerulescens | reverse complement strand
AAAACATACAGTAGGATCAGTAAGTAGCACTTTCTACTGAGGCAGCACCTCCGTTGCTTTAAATACACATCAACCACACAATATTACAAGTAGATTATATCTACTTTTGTTTTCGGATTTAAAAAGCTGTTAAGTATAACCCCAATTAAATGTTTGCACTATTACTTCAACAGATTAAACTCTGTATCTAAATAAAACAGATTTCTGCCAGGAAATAAATTATTCATTTTCATACTCAGTGAACAGAACTTAATGGATAACGACACTGAAGGATTCAGGTTGAACTGTCCATCTCCACCTAGTCTATCCCTCACAGAAGCTGCTGTTTGGGAACATGCAACACGAAGCTGAGGGAGACAGAGCCCCAACTTAAAACATATCTCAGTGGCTTTACAAGTCAGATATGATAGATCCTCTGAGGTAAAATTTTATAATCAATTCGCTGTCTGAGATTCTTTACAATAAGGAACTGAACTTTAAAATTAAGGAAAAGCAAACGAGCAAACAACCCCACAACCAAACCAAAACAAACAAATCAGGTCATTAACCCTGCATTTAAGCATTTGTTATTTTAATCACATGGTCTTGGGTTTCCTTATTCCTCTCTTACGAACTACCCAAATACAATGGAAAGAATAAAGTTTATTTCTCAAAAATAGAAAGTGCTACATATCTTTCAAGTCTCCGAATGCTTTAGTATATTTAGGGAGGGGGGTTGTGTCTAAAACCAGTAATGCACTTACCCAGGAGGAATCAGAACTCCTTCCAATTAAACTGCCTCATATTGCTCAAAAATTCAGAATAAGCTGTGTTACTGATTGTTTTGCAATCCTACTTGTTCTTGTGCTTCAAATTCTGCAGCAGGAAAAACTAATAATTATGTCAAAGTAAGATTAGCTGTAAAAGAATTAGCACAGAGGGGTAGAAAAAAAATCTCCTGTGAACTGTACTGTTTGTAGCACTAGGTGACAATGAGGGGTGACACTTCAAACTTCCCTACCAAGTCTATACTCTGCTTTTGCCTTATCTTTCTTCAGGAATTCAGCAGCACTAAGTCAAAAAACAAACTTAAGTAACAGTGCACGGATTTTCTTTGGCAACACATTCGTTTTATGAAACCTGAATTTTTGTTCATTCATACTCTCAAGATCTGAAATGCCAGGAATATTCTGAGAGAACAGCGAGGGGGACAACAGCAAGACTTGCTGTGTGGATAACATACTCTATGATTTCCTTGACTGATACTGCTCCTAGGAATACTTATGATGACAATACAGGCTGGTTTTATCTTTCCCTTCTTGTCGACAAACAGCTTGGTAAAGCAAATTACAAACCTCTGTAATGGATGTGCTTTGCACCACTTACTTAGTTAAGTAAGAAGTCACTACAACTTCCACAGAAAAATGCAGAAGTACTCTAATTTCAGGCAGTGGAGCTCAACATTCCAGTGAAATGAACACTTTCTTCACACTTTTTGTTTTATCTCATCAATCCCAACAGATAAAAGTTTCCTTAGAATCAAAACTTGATCTATATATCAATGTCAATCTATACAGGAACTGAGCTCAAGGAAGAATGCATTTAATGTACATCTATTACAAAGATGTGCCTTCTGTTCCTAACTTATGATATGCAAATGAAAGAAGAAAAGTCTGTATTCCATATTTTACAATTAGCATTTTAAAACAAGATCAAAGGAATCAAATAGAATGTTTTTGAAAGTGCCATGTTTTGATCACAGTCCCATTCCTGGAAGCCTGTTTATCTCCTCAGCATGCTCTCAGGTTAAGGGATGCCTTCATCCAGAATTTCACATTCTAACCCAACACAGATGTTTTAACATGTAAAAGAGCTAGGAAAACTCCATATACCCAGGAAGAACTTCAAGTGTGAAAAGTACTTTATAAAACTTTATCTTCAGCTTTTACAGTTTACTTTAGGTTTTACACCTGTCTCATAATGGCAGGAAAACTGTGTCATGATTCCTTCACGTTTTTGTAACTTCACAAAACATAACAGCACAACTCCGAACTGCTGCATTACAAATGCACAATCCACTTCACGATCAACTATCCTTGTTAAAATAGTGTAACCACAGAATTATACAGCTATATTATTTTCCTAGGAAAAACATCCACAGTGAATTGAAGAGCCAAGCAAAACCTCACCAAACCATGTCCTGATAGTTAAGAATCCATAGTACTAGGATTTCATTTTAATATACACGGTTCAGAACAGCGTATTGAACTGACACTAACTTGATCTGTGTTTCTGACTCTTCAGTTTCAGGTATTCATAAATCTTATCTAATGAAGGCTTCATTCTCTGGGCAGCTGGATGATGTATTCTTTACACACAGTTGATTTTCCTGACATTAACAGATTTGTATGCAAAGAAAACAGTGTCATACAAAGCAGCAAACACTACTGGGGGAGGTTCAGCTCTAAACCACCGAAAGGTCTGTTTGGCACTTTACCCTGAACTAAATATCAGATACCAAAAAAAACACAGCAGCATTTTGAGCATGAATAAAGAAAGAATAAATTTTTAAAAAGGCTTAATCATCTTGATAATCAGTGTAAAAAATAACTTGACATTTGAGTGGCAACTTCAGCTAAGAAAATTATTCAATCAGATCTCCTTGTAGTGGATTCTGATATTATCAGTTCTGACACCCAGCAACTATTTAGAGACAAACACATTCTATCCCAATTACTTTGTCCCTTGATGTAATCTAAATAACCTCGCAGGGGTTTTTAACATCACTATATTATCTCGTTTTTTATTTTGTTCTTAAAGAGAGAGAAACCAACTCTTCAGATCAGCAGCCAATTTAATACACTTTCAAGGTAAGGCAGGTACAATTTACATGTACAGAGTACACCACAACAAAACCACAGTATGATGCCAGCACAATCTTTAAGAAAGTTTTCCCCTAAATCTCTGCAGAAAGCAGCCTTAAAAGAAAGCAGGGATTATGGTGAGCTGGAAGCTAGGGAGGGGACTTACCTCAAAAGCAGCCAAGCGGAAATCAGAGCAGTAATTCTACCAGTCGGCAGAGTACACTTTTAGAGCTATAATGGTGCGAAGAAGTGCTGGGCAGCATTGCCTGAAGGCAGCACTAATACACTGCTGACTAATGACTGGGCCATGCGGACAATGAATTTGGGGGTTGAAAACTAACAGAAACCGTGCAGTACCTTGACAAATGGGCTTTCAAAATTTCATTCACTGAATAACCTTTAAGCACAAAATTGGCTCAAGTTCTCTCGGGAATAATATGACACGTTGTTGGACAATAAGTATTTTCCTTTTTAATTAAAACTATTGCACCGAATACATAAACATTATTACAGTGAATAAAATATAAGAGTTAACTATTTAGCACCTAAAAAAACCAGACTCAGAACGTGCAATGCCATACGTTCAGAAGGGTCAATGAATGCCAGGTTAACCACCTGATTCACTGAAATTCATTCTTGGCAGAATGTATTTTCCTTTTTTTGAGACGTAAAGGAGAACGAGAACTTCAAAGGTATGTTTAATGAGCTGCTACAAACACAATTGGTTAAAAGAGGCTCAGAAATTATGTACTAAAAGCTGCATTGTGCTTAGAATTACAACTGAAAAAGTCTTGTTTTAAAGAGCCCAGTCAAAGTCAAGCCTCATAAAACAAATCAAGCCTCGTATAAACTTTGTCACCTTGTGTACTGACAAACACATTAAAACAACAGAATCCCTCTTTAAAGGAGCTCCTTTTTTTCAGTGCAACTCGACTTCTAATTTGAAAATAGTAACTTTGGCTCTTTTTACAGACAGGATGAAATACCTAAAGTGTCCCTAAATTAATAAGTACCACTTGCCATAGACAGCATCGCCCTTAGCAGCTCCTAAAAACTTCAGAAAAGGATCTTAAAAACAGGAAGCTTAGTGAGCTCATAAAACTGTTGTTGGAGCCAGGAACACATAGCATATTTAATCTGCAAACTGTGAGAGTCTACAATGATTTCAGCAAGATCTGAGGCATGCCCTCAAGGTTTGCTGGGATCTGGGATTAGGGAGTTGATAAGAACCCTCTACTGCCCATGGACATGTTTTTCTTCTGCAGTTAAACACAAATGCATAGAGACGTTTGACTGCTGCTTGGCGTTACTGCTCAAGTTATATAAAAGCTTTGCAGCTCCTTTTGCTGTCAATATATCAAAGTTTAAAAAAAATCATCAAAGTGTGAAATTTCATTTAAAGTCTGCCAGTCTACAGCTCTATTTCACAGACCTATCAAATAAAAGTAAAGATGAAAAATGCACTGAAAGAACTTGAAAAGTTTGCAGCAGCACCCATGCCCTATTTTTGTTTATTCTGTCTCATTTTATTTGATTTTAAAGTATAACAAATCAATTCCCTTATAAAAATGACAAAGTGTAAAAGGAGGATGTCTATAAAACCTGTGGTTAAAAGACAACTTGAAATCATTATTACAGCTGAACCTTTTGTTGAATAAAAAGCTTCCTCTGTAGCCATTTTAGCATTTTAATTGCCTAACTGCAACTTGGCAGAAAATATCTTGAATCTTCCAAAACAACCAGAATTACTACAGAATATGAGTGCCAGAAAAACTAAAGCATTCTTCAAAGTATTCTTTAGCTAGAGATTTACAACAATTGCATAAAGAAGAAAAGCCTGACTTTTAAGGTAATCTACTATAGTCTAAAAGCATTAACATTCCATTACTAAGGTTTTCCTGAGGATTTCATGACTCGTTGATTCACTTTTCCTTCAAGTCTGCTTTTTCTTTGTACATTACTGTCTCCATATAGTTGAACACATGCAACACTGATCATTAAAATGCCTCTTTCCATAACTCCAAATAAACCCTGCTTTAATAGCCCTCAAATTCCTTATTTATCAGGCAAAGATGACTAACTTTTCACTAACACTCTACAACATAAAAATATGCCATTCCTTCCTTTAATATGCAGGATGAAATTCAAACACACTACAGGAGTGCAGGTAATTAAATAGCTTTCCCCAAAACAAGGCAGGAAGTGTAACTGAAACTTTCATGGGTCAGTATCAATGCATACATTTATCTTAAATTATCTTATATATGTTAAAAATTCAAGTAATCTGCAAGGTGAACAAATTATATTGATATCTCCAAACTTGAGTATTTTGGTTTTTCCAACAACTATTCAGAAAAAAAAAATCATTTATAACCATTGATACTTTAATTTCTCAGCTACGAACTGTTTTTGTGTTTGAAAATGAACAATCTTTCACAACTGATGATTACGTATAGCAGTAAAACACTGTCTTGGCCACTGCACACCTTCTCAAGCCAAAAATGCTACTCCACTTAAGCAGGAAAATGCAGGTGATGTCTTTGTTTTGCAGTACTTCTACAGAAAAGCTTTGGAAAACAACATGTCCTGCTGAAAACCATATGCTATTATCAGAATGCAAGAGTGCATTCATTTGGGCACCTTAAGCCATAGTTTTGCTTCCACTGCTGCTTAAAAAAATACACATAAACTGAAAGAGTCCTTTTCTTATTCTTTCTGCTCATTCAAAATCACATAATCCTGCTTTTAAAGAAATAATCCCCCATCATTAAAATAGCCTTCTCTCATAGTTACTATTATTTATGCTCTTAGAATTGGGCTATACACAAAACTGAAAGTATTTACATACTAGCTAGTTATACCCAAACCTTCATTATATAAACAAACTCTCAAGAGGCTGCCTACAGTTTACATTGCTAAACTGATTCACCATTACTTTTAATATGTATTTCCACAACTGAAATACAGTGGTGTGAACACGGCAGTTTTTACATTTTAAGGTTACTTTACTTTTAAAACACTGCATTCGTCTTCCTTCAAAATAATCATGACATATATAATTAAGAAACTGTCAGATCATTATTAATTTTTAATAGAGGACCTAAATGAAATAATTATAGGAATCAATCAGTGAGGCACATTTCCAAATTACAATGCAATTGCACAAATATTCAAACTACTTAAGGCCAGTTCTGGCACATTTCAATCCATAATCTCATTGAACACCACACCAAAAACTATTTTGTAACACAGAGAAACATACTGATTTCTCACTAGTCCACTGACTTAAACGACTTCAAAAAAGATACCTACATCACACAGAGAGAGAGAGAGGCAGCCATGCCCTCCTAAAAATGTTTGTTGGTTTAATCAGCCACATATCTCAAGGCCTCTGGAAAATTTCGCTTCCAAGTTTTTCTGTAGCACGCACACAAAAGAAATGAAGTCTGCACGCTGAAGCTTAAAAAATCATGTTTATTGAGCCTTGGAAATGAAGCGGGAAGTAGCAGGGGTGCGACGGTGATGAGCATTTTGCTGGGTTGCTACTTAATGCTCCTTTAGTGAAGTAGCCTCTAAAACATGACACTGTGTATCAAACGGACAGCTATCCGTACCTCTGACTAAAAGGCTCTTTGAGATCCGTACAGTCCATCATTTCAAACTGAAGTGGCAGCTGGAAAATGTGGAACAGCTGGCAAGGAGCTGGGAGAAAATGTTTTACATAAATATATCTACATACAAACTGGCAGAAGGCCACGGACACCGTGCCCGGAGGACCGGATCAAAACTACGCACCAGAGGGTTAAAAACAAAACTGGGGAGTGAGATGGGGAGCGGGGGGCGTGTGTTTCCTTTTACCTTTTCTCTTCACGTGGTGCGCGGGTTGGGGAGCGGGCGCTAGCAGCTGCGAGCCGGCGGGCCCGTCCGAAGGCGCGGGAATTGTGCCAACACCCCACCGACTTCACGGGACAATCGGAACCGCGGCGGACACGCTCTGCTCCCTCCCTCCAAAGTTGGGCGGCGCACGGCCGGGCCGCGGTGCCGGGCCGGGGCGGCTCCGAAGAGCTCCCGGGGGCAGCCTCCCCGCTCCTCCCGCCTGGCCTCGGCTGGGCCCGTCCCGCCGCCCCGCTCCCAGCCTGACCCCGTGCCAGCGGCGGCGCGGAGCGGGCCGAGCGCTGCTCTGCTCAGAGAGGCGCCGGCAGCCCCGCGCCCCCCTCCCGACCGGGACCCGACCGTCCCCTTCCTCGCAGGGAGCAGCCGGCAGAGAACGACGGCCCCCCGGGCGCCCCTCCGCCCCGCCAGATTTGACAGCGGATTCTCTCCCGCTCCTCTCGCCTTTCCCCCTGCGAAGTTTGTGCCGGCCTCCCGCTGCACGGGCGTGAAAACGCCTGGGAGTCGCTCAGGGAGTTGGGGCGAGGAGAAAGAAGGGGGTGGAAATAAAACAGCAGCTGTCGCCCGCACATCGGCAGCTCCGCCGCGGGACGTGCCCGGCCGAGCCCGGCCCGGCCCGGCCCGGAGGGGGGACTGCCCCCGCCTCGCCCCGCACCCCGCGCCCTCGGCCCCCGCGCTCCGTGACAGCCATTTTGGGGGTTAGACACCTCGGTCCCCCCTGTCCCCGCCTCCAAGTTAGGGAAGCGGGAAAGGGGCCGGGAGCCGGGCCGGAGCGCTGGGAGACGACAAGAAAGTGGCCCGGAGTAGAGCCGGGGGAACAAAGAACTTCTAGCCCAAGTGGGTACGTACCTGCCGCCGCTGCCGCCGAGCCCCCGCGCTGCCCATGGGCGAGGGCCGGGGCCGCTGGCTCGTCCCCGCGCCGCTCCCCCGCCGCCGCGGCTAGCGGGGCCAGCCCCCGTCGAGGCCGGCGGGCATCCCGCGGGGCAGGGGGACGGGACGGGACACAGGCGGGACGGGGGCGGCAGAAGAGGGCCGGCGGGTGTTGTTGGTGGTTGTTTTATCCCTGCCTGCCTCCCGCGGGGAGCAGCCCGCGCCTCTGCCTCCGTGTGGGGGTGTGTGTGCGCGGGTCCGACATCAGTTTCAGTGATCTTGTAATCTGATCCCTTCTGACTCACTCGCACTGACTGACATTTCTGATTTGGTTCAACAAAAAGAGCGGGGGGGAGGAGAAAAAGGAGAAAAAGGAGAAAAAGGAGAAAAAGAAGAAAAAGAAGAGAGGGAGCAAAAGAAAAAAAACCATATATCCCCAAATCCACCGCCCGGTACCAAACAGTTTTCGTAGGGAAGGGGGGGACCCCTCTGTCCCGTCCCGTGCCCCCCGTCCCCTCCAGCCCCGCCGCCGCCCCGCATGGTTTTGGCTCGGCGCAGCCACCGAAGGAGGGGAACAAACACATCGCGCCGAGGTACTCACGTGTCGGAAAAGTTGTCCCTCTCGCTTTTCTCCGTCTCGCGCGCTCCTCTCCGCCGCCTCCTTCAAGTTTTGCAGATGTTGCAGGGCTTCTCGTCGTCGCCGCCCCCTCCTTCCAGCGCAGCCCTCTGGATCAGAGCAGGGGAAAGGCTCTTTAGGGATAACTCCCGATTCAAACACCCTCCGCTAAACTTCCCCCTTCCCTCCCCTTCCTCCGAGCGGCGGAGAGGGCTCCGCTCTCCTTCCCCCCTTCCCTCCGCCCGTTCGGGACGCGGCTGGCTGCTGCCCGGGGAGCGGGGCCGCTTGCCTGGGGGAGCGGCGGAGGGCTGCGCCCCGGGGTGCGGGTCGGGCCGCGGCCTGCCGGGCTGCGACGCGCGCTCTCGGCATGACACCCCCGCTCCCCCCTTCCTCCTCCTCCTCCTCCCCCGCCATCCCCCCGGCCCGGCCCGGCCCGCCCCGGCGGCGGCCCAAGGGCGGCGACACCCCGCCCACAGCCAGGAGGCAGCGCGGGGCGACGGCGGCCCCCCCCGGAGCGGCCCCTCCGCCTCGGGTCGCGCTTCCTCCCTCTCCCTCCTCTCTCGCTCCATCCTTCAGCTCAGCCTGCATCTGCAGCCCCGTTTCCCGCGCACCGATGCCTTGGACACCCCTTTCTCCCGCCCGCCAAAAATTCAGGGCTTTTGGGGGGAAGACGTGCCCCCCGGGTGGGTTTTCTCTGTGTGCTGCGGCTTCTGGGCTCGCGTTTGCTCTGGCGCCGCAGCCTGACTTGACTGAAGGACTTCAAGGAAAGTTTCACCTAAGCCATGTGACACTGAAAAATAGCTCTTTGGAGGGAAAAAAATACAAGTGCTTGGGCGTGGGGAAGGGTGGCGGTGATGCCTTCGCCTGCTCCTCCTTTCCCAGCCTACCTGCCAGCCTCCCCAGCACCCTGCCAGGCTGCTCCGGCCTTCACCCTACAAAACAAGGCTCTCCGCTGCCTCCCTCTTTGGCCCTCATCTCCGTTCTTCCCCCGGGCTCCTTGCGAGCAGGTTTCCCACAGCAATGCACGCTGCGGTTCAGAAATAGCAGGAACTAGGATGGCACTTGTTCCAGTATCTCCATCCTTCGGGAAATGATACGTCCTGACAAGACACCTTGCCTTTTTCTAGTTCTGCAGATTGCTCCCCTGATATTAAAGTCTGAGAAACCATAAATGAACATTACCACAACCATTTTCCATCAAGTCACAAGGTGGGACTGCCTCTCACGAAAAGTATATATATATAAAGTTGTTGCCATCACAATGTCAAATACTTCATATGCACCTTTGTTCATAACCTGGCTCATACTGCCAAGTAAAGATTTGTTACTGATATATACAATTTAACAAGGTACCCGGGCTCGGGCTGCCCTAAGCATTTGGGAAGTCCCAAAAAAATTAGTGGTTCTTGAAAAAAAAGATATGTTTGCTGATGAAAATGAAAGACTGGTTTTTGATGCTGTGCATTTTATAAAGCTTCCCTTAGTCTCACTATGGAACATGTTAATTTTATTACAAAACAAACCTGCAGGTATTTATGGTTTGAGGTGACTTGGTCCATGAGATTTTTAGAAACAGAAGGCAATTTTATCTGACTCAAAAGGCTACTTCAACCCTAATTTCTTCAGACTAACTGGTTTGGAATTGTTTTTCACCTGGAAATCTTTTCTGGGTGCAAAGAAGTAGCTTTGGAGAGATGCCTATGGATATCCCTGGCATAGACTAATTGCCCTGGCAATCCCAGGGATGCCTATTTGTGTGCAGGTTTTACAGCACCAGGTCAGCACACACTGGCTTTCAGGGCAGACACAGTAGTCAGATGCTTTCACACTGAGTGAGAGGTGCACAACATCCAAGCTGCCACGCACACACGTGCACTGAGGCGGGCACCAGGACAGGATGAGAGCCTGTGCCCTGGTGGCACGCCTCCGTAGCCAGCGATTTCACAGCACACCAAGGGACAAATCTGCCCCTGCTCAGAAGGAGCAGCCCCTGGTTGCCCAAGCGATTGTGCTGACAGGCATAGCGCTACGCAGGGAGGAGGCATGTGCAACACCAGGATCTGAATACCAGTATGAAGAGCTGATATTCTTCCAACTTTTTTATCGTATAAGACTTCCTTTTCCAGTCTCATGCTCCCAGGAAAATGTTAGCTGTTTCATGATATATGATAATAGTGATACAGTACTGCGGATGTTTTGTTTTCAGTATATGTACTATATATACCACCATATGTATGTACTTTATGTAACATGTATACCACTCCCCGATACATATATATATGCTGGGGGATTGGTGGTGTACAGAATGATTAGGCAAACCTCAGCTCCCTTTACAGATCTGTTTAAGAGCAATATGATTCCTTCAGCCCATTGTATCCTTCTCTCATTTTCTGCCTATTGCATATTCCTTTCTATTTTATGCAATCAATTTTCTTAAACTCTTTTTTTCCTCTTTGTATAATGAAAACCCTTAAAAGTAACAGGGGAAATTAACCAACATCCAAAATGGTACTTCGTAAAAGAAACAAATTAATGTGGAAAATCCTGTTTATCTAGCCATTTATAATTCAGTATTGCTGATGTTAAGATACTGCTTTTAATAATAGCTTAAAAGACATTCAAACTGGGGCATGATTTTAAGTTGAGACTGGGCCTTCAAATCAGTATTCATCTTAGACATTTTAAAAAATAAGTTTTTTCCTCAGAGTTTGGACATCTTGTTACATTAGAAAACAACTTTTTTTTTTTTTAAGTTTTTGCTTGTTTGTTTGTTTTTACTACAATTCACACCAACTCGGCTCAAGACATATATTTCTAATTTGAGATAAAAAATAAAAAACCCAAACATTTCTCTACACTCAACTCGCATCAAGACAGACAAAAAAATTTAAAAACTAAAGAGGTGATAGAATGCCTTAAGGTTTGCTTATGAAAAATAGCCTTCTGATGCATTTCAGAGCAGTGAAAGTCTTGAGAGAAGGGAAACACAGAAACAATATACTAAGTTTCTGCCAGTGCCTGTGTCTGGTCAGGCCAAGCAGAAAATAAAAACTGACGGTGAGTGGGTGACATTTGCCATTTGAAACATATTGTAAATGTTTCAACACCTTGATAATGAAGAGTGCTAAAGAAGCTTAGAGCATCCAAGGCCCTTGAGCTAAACAAAATGAAAATGGGCAGCTCTGTTCAGGGAGGTGCCTCTCTTACCATCTTTCATGTCTTATTCAGAGGAATCATACTTCAAAGATGCAATGGGAAGAGTAAAACTACACATTAATAAAATGTAATGATTTTTCCGTATGTCTAGATTGCCCCTCCAAAAGAAATTGACCTCTGAGATATGTCTGTGATGTTTCCTTGCAAGTAGGAATGGCTCTTGCAGAAGACCTGTTGACCTGTGCCAAAGCTCATTTCTCTGAGACAGTATGGCACAACCACACTTTGCATTTCTTCAGCCTACCTTGTGTCCCCACTTCTTCTCAGCCTCTGACTGGAAAATTACAGGCCTCCAGGCTGTGTGCTTGTATTCCCTTTTTGCTGCACCTGTTGTTCCAGGAAAGCACAATCAGAAGGAGCAGGGACTCTGCTCACACAAGATGCATGCAAAAGACCTGATATTCAGCGACACCAAGAGCCAGTCTTGTCACCGCTCCCAGTTGCACCACCTTTCACTTTCTCTCCAATGCCAATGAATGTTCTACAGGACACATGCAAGGACCTTAACTGTTGCTATTTATCCAGGTGACATCCACTAGAAGACAAAGGTTTTATGACAGTCACCTTCCTGCCAGTAGGCTAATACCTCATTGGAATAAATTCTGTTAAATGGACAGGTCTGCTGTGCTTTCACAGGGGCAAAATCAGGTAAAGCACTTGGAATATGGAGCAATGGCATCGATTTCTGGTTATTTATGCAATATCCATCACAAGAGAACTTGACTGGTGCATCTTGCCCCCACCTATGCGTCTCCCTTGCTGCATGGCTGCCTCACACAGCAGAGAGGTCTCAAGAGGTACCTAGCGGAAGAAAAAGAGGGGTATGACATGGTACCATGTCAAAATCCTTAAAGTCTGCAGAAGCTGCAGCTGGGGACACAAGTAAACGTTCACGGCCTAAGGTGGGATGCAGAACTGGTGTGTGGAGGTGACCACATTTGGGAAGGATATAAAGGTCAGGGCAAAAACCTTATCTGGAGTTACTATCGGAGAATTAATTTAGGAAAGGCAAATGGGATGGGGTCTGATTAGGGACAGAGCTAATTGTTTAGAATCTCTTAGTTTTGAAAGAAATTATAAACTGATGTACCGCTGCACACTAGTGTAAATTAGTAACTTTGGATCCTTTCATTATTTGGATTTTTGACTGTTATTATTGCCATTGAAAAAACCCTGGAAATTTATCCAGATGTGTCAAAGTAGCAACCTTTATTCAAGAGTCTGAGTTTTCTAAGGATGCTCATTGTAACCCTTCACAGACTTGATATACATAGTTCCGTCTGGCAGTCCATAGCAAGGAACCTCTATGTCTTTCTCCTTCTGCTAACACTGAGGATATTGCTAGATTTCAGTGGAAAAAGGACTGATCCCTAGTGATCAGCTTTATCTTTCTACTCCAGCAGATCATCTCATGTATGCCATCCTATTTCTCTGAAAGTCTAATCTAACTAACCTAGCTATTTATAACATATTCATCACAAGGTTTTCTTGAATGCTGTATAATGAAATTAAACAGATCAAAATGCAATAATTTTTTTAGCCCTATCTCATAAATATATAAAATTACATATTTCTTTTTCAAATTCTATTGTGATTACTGAAGGAAAATTAAGGCTAAGAGCTGGGGTTTACACACAGAAAAAAGGACTATTTTATGCAGAAAATTCTGTACTTTTGGGCTGTCTACATAGAAAGTCTGAGCTCTCCATCTCTTAAATACAAAGTTTTGCTCAAAATACTTTTACCCTCCTTGACTTCAGATATAAGTTTGTTTTAAAACACTTCATTAGTATGAATATTCAGAAGAATATTTTCTTTTTCCAGGAAATTAAAATGGTGTTGTAATTCCTGAGATATTTTTATATATGACCATAAACACACCAAACAAACAAGCAGAGTGAGTTTCCTTTGTTTGCTCTTAAAAGCACCCTATGCATGTTAATTATCAGGCAGGTAGCATATGGGGAAAAGCAGAGTGTCTCTAACAGGCTACATCCAATAAAGACACAAAAATCGTAACATTTCACACAGAATTGGCATAAATAATCTGTTTATCTCCTTTTTGCCATGCTATAATAAGAATTGAAATTTCTAACGGTGGTGATATTTAGGTTGTTATAATTAGTTAGATCATCATTAACATCCCCTTTAAATGATCTGGGATACTTTCAGCCTCTCTCTAGGGAGTTGTCTCAGCTTCTTTCCCAGCTGAGCCATTGAACTACATGTGAAAGGATTTAGCAGTATTTTGCAGTGTATAGCCACAAGCCCTTCTCCAGGAGATGTAATTTATATAGACTGTTCTGGTAGAATTTAAACCAGTTCCTTTAATGAAATCACCTTTATCAGAAAAAAAGACAGTTTTTTCTAGCATATCCAACCCTATGTTAACATTGCCTAGTGTCAGTCAGGATGGCATCCACTTCAATGAAACCTGGGAACCTTGATGGGGATGGGGAGAATATCACATATATAAAGGATCCATCAAAATGTCTTTTTTTTTTTGCCAGCTGTTGATGCACTGAATTGAACAGACACATTCTGAGGTGAATTCAGACATTCCCCTAGGAAATGACTAGGTTTTCTCCTAAGCCTTAAAGCTACTAGCCAACATTTTAAAACATTTTCAAATACCATGGAAAGTTTGTAGTCTTCAGACTTTTTGTCAGCCTCTTAAATAATTATTTCAATAGGTGGTGGATGCCCATTGTTCTAATCCAAATGCACATACAATGGCTTTGTTTGCCTTTTTTTTAATGACAATAGAAAAGATAGATTAACGGCTTCTAAGTAATTTCATCCTGGCCTTGCATACCTATAGAGATACTGCTTAGTGGGCATTTGCCAATGTCTTTTTTGTAATATGTTAATGCTCTACAACTACACTACTAGCAGATCATCCCCAGTTAAAGTTGTCCCAGGTAAGGTGTGACAATAGCGTTTGTAAATCAAGTAGCATCCTATGGGCATTGAGGGACCCCTGAGAACTGCTAGTTTATCCGCTTGGCCACCTGGGTGCAGATTCCAATCTAGTCAGGAATCCAGCCAATCTACTGGCCTTAATCTGTCCTTGGTGGACATTTGTCCTTACAGAAAGATTCAGTGCATCATATTTGATGATATCTACTCAGGAGACATCTAAGATTAGTGAATCTAAAGCATGAATTTCTCATCCATCAAGACCTCATCTGATGTATCTATTTACATCTACCTCTCTCAATCTCTGTTTTACATCTATCTGTCTATAGCAGTTGCTGACTTAGTCTCACTCTGACAGGGACATTGAACTGTGTATGCACTGAATGGATTAAATAAAATACATATACTGCATCAGACAATACTTTGAAGGGACTGTCGGTGACTGTGCTCCCACCCTTATTCCTGTCATACTGTTCCATATGAGGCTCCAGTTCAGACAGACACTAAAACTCACTTTACAACCTCTAGTACTGGATACAAAATGCCACACCACTTCAATATAAAGCTATTCTGTAGATAGAAAGTCGGGACATCAAGAAGTACTAAGGAGCTTGTACAGTCGGGATTTATATCAGATGAGATGTTTCTACTCCTCTGCAGTCAACATAAAAACAGCACAAGCTCTGTCTGCTTCATTTGGCAGACAGGTGATCAAGTACTCACAGCAGATCAAGTTATTGCTGGTGTGTGACCCAGCAGCATGCACAGCTGTCGTTAATGGTAGAAGACAAGAGTTCCATGTACGTATACACATACAAAAATGCTGTCAGAGCCTTTCATTTTCCCTACAGTTACTTTTCCTTGTGTGTCATTTATGTCAGACTATTTGAGTTCTCTCTTTCCCTCTTCTGTAATGAAGAACATTCACAAGAACCTAGGAAGAACTGATTAGCAGGAGATTTGCACTGTTTCACAAGGGAGTAACACAAATTACACCTCTGTCTTCCCCAAACTGGAAGTCTGGGTAACACCTCAGATGGAGACCAGAAGGAGTCTGCAGCTTAAGGTCACGCAGTCTTGTTCAAAGGGAAGCAAGGACCTGCTACTCCAGAAGTACAAAAAATGCACACATTCATATGCCATGTTCCTTTTACCAGGGTTTAATGGCACACCCTTGCCTAAACACCTTTAGCAAGACAAGCCAACCAAACATGGGATTCTGGGATAACAACCGATCCCACAATATGCCCCCCTTTCTTGAAACATCATCATACTTAGTTCCTTGGTACTATCTTTTAAATTTCTCAATTTCACAAAACTGAGAAAGATAAAATACAGTAAAGTTGAGCTCTTTCTATCCCGATTTGAGGTCTTGGACTGAAAGACTGAGTAGATAGATCTCAAAAATACACCTTGCTAGTTATACAAATTGGAAGTTTGGAGAGGAGCCCCATGGATCAAAATCGGCCATCCTTGGCACTGGTCTGGCTGTAAGGCTCACCACTAGCGGTCTGGAGTGGAATACAATGCCAGCGGGGAGATAACAGTAACTCAACTTTCTGGCTCTTTTCAGGGTTCTTCAGCAAGACAGGGCATCCAGGGGTCTGCAAGTCTTAAGTGAAAGCAGATGTCACATTTTCATCAATCATGTCAAATATGAATCTTGCCTCCCAATTCAGTATCGAGGTTCCCAGGTTTCATTGAAGTGGATGCAATTTTTGCCATAGATTTTGGTGGGCATGAGGGATATAATTTCAACAGTAAATTCTCAATTTGCTGGAGTTACCTACACCCTGAAAGTAAATAGTAATCCTTTGTATGTTTGCAGGATCTCATCCTAAGAAAACTATTTGGAAAATAAGGGATAGAAGAGCATTTTCCTTAGGAAATTATGATACTTTGTCAACATGCCTCAAATTTGTCAACAGTTGGCAAGAATATCTAAAGTATATGTGACAGACTGGAAGAGCTACAGGTTATTTTGTTTGAACCTAAAAGGCTTCTGCCCTGTAGTACTCAAGCAAACAAAAAGTCTGTGAATTTTACTTGAATAAACATTGCAGGCTGGTGCTAACTTGTTATTGGTGCTGACACAGACCAGCAACTGGCCAACTAAGAAAACAGCAGACAAGGAAAACAATATGAGAGGTGCTATAATATATAGTCCTGAGTTTTGAACCAATAAGACAAAGCCAAACAAAAGTTTAGAAAAAAATCACCAGAGTTTTTAGGCAGGAAATATCTCTTCACAATCTGTGAATTTACCTAGCACAGTAAGATCAGTGCTCCATCAAAGGCAGTAGAATATTTTACAATGGAGACCAGCCATGGTTTTCTGATTATCGTCATCAGTTCAAGTAACCACCACAAATAGCTGTGGAGAAAAAGCAAGCTTGCAGAGTATTTCAAAGTCAAAAAGTAAGCTATTAAAAATGAGACAAAAATTTTACATGCATTTAGGGTGAAGTTCAATGCAAAAGAAGAATACCAAATACCATAATGTGCATCTATCCTATGTTCAAAGTAAGTTTTCAACTTTTCCCTTTCCAAAAGCATAGCTATGGTAGATGGATGAGTTCTTACCCTTTTACTTGATCTATTATTTTACCCTCTCAATTTTATTCTGTCCTTGTATTTATTTGTTTACTTTATTGAACTATTAAACTAGACTTAGAAATCAGATCCTTCCTACCTTTTAAAATATTAGTTACTAGGAACACAAACAGGACCAAACCACTTCCATTTTTATGTAGCTTTCTTAATTTATTTGGTGAATGATGCACATGCTACCACACAGTACATAATAAAAAATAGAGACATCAAAGTGTTCGAAACCAATAAATTTGACTGATACATCATGAGATGTACTTAAAAAAGATTAAAATTCAACTGAAATACTACTGAAATTTCTCGGATCCTTCTGGTTACTCAGATAGTGAAAAGAATGCTATAGAAATTGAAACTGCACTATACTTAAAATTTTGCTTTGCAACTGTGAAGGCAAGGAATACACAGTATAAAGCACTATGATAGATGATGCTCACAGGATTCTGGGATCTGGAGTTTAAACAAAGAGGAATAAGTACTCACAAAACCCCTCATGACATAATGGGATGCCTGAGTTAAGAATTGGAAATCGGAGGACACTGCACAAGGAAAAATTTGACAAGCCTGAAAGAAATAGAAGGTACTTTTCATTTTCCCAAGTACATAAACCAAAGGAAGTTCATAAACAGAAGACTGTAATATGATCAAAAGATGACAGAGAGCTCTACTCATCCTTCACCATACACAACTTCATGACTACTCATACTATGACCCAGATATAGATTAAGATCAGCTAATGGATGGAAAACAGAAAAGCAAAGTAACAAGATAAAAATTATGCTGGTGAGCAATGAGAGCTTCATGGAGAACTTTTAGTTGTGATACTGTGGCCATCTTAATATACAAAAGTGTATAAAAGCTTTTGGGCAGTGCATTCCACTGTTCAAAAGAGCCTAATCTTCACTTATACTTGTGAGCAGACACCATGTCAACTGTACTTTAATGGACTAAAAGCTCATTGTCCAGTTTGAACTTCTCATCTGGATGCCCTTGACAGTCCCTGTGTTGCAATTCATCTCTCCTAAAACAGGTGACTAAGACAGGATGCATCAGTCTTTGGAAATCCAGGGCAGATTAATCTTGCCGACTGCAAGGAAGTCATGGGAGGAGGTAAGCATCTGGCTGCCCCAGCACTGTCTGGTGAGACAAATCCCACCTGGGCTCTAACCTGCCAGCTCCCTGAGCAGCGCTTCCTTCCATCTGTGGTTCCTTCCTGGCAGCCAGTGACCTCACCCCTGACTTCTGCCTTTGCCTTCTTCACCTTTGCCTGATAGAAGTATCCCAAACCACACTTCTGCTATTAAAGCATGAAAAAACCCTGCTCATGAAACTTCCTCAGCAGCACAGACCACTGCAAGCAAATTGAGCCTGTCCTTTGTCCTCTATACTGGTTTCCCAAAGAATCCCAAAGAAGATGAGATTCCTCAGCTTACTGTAGATAAAAATATGGCTAATGCTTTGAGGTGATAACCACATAACATCATTCCTCAGACACACTGGAGCCTACCAGAGAGAATCTTGTTTGTATAGGAAACTGGGCTAAGGCTATACTGAGGCAAAATCTTTACTGTTTTCTGTTCCAACCACAAAGCTGCGAGCTTCTACCTGCCATCTCCATACAGGGAAGAGAAGCACAAACAATTAAAAACAAACAGAAAACCTCCAACTGTCAAGGTAGGCCTTCAACATTTGTATGCAGGAAGACAATGAACAGGGCTTACTCAGCTCTGCAGAGCTTGGAGAAGGTATGACTCATGAGCAATATGGAGGACGAAACATTCTGAGGTGGAGTTGAGGAAAGCTTAATTTATAGTTATGCCCTCCAAATCCCATTTAGCAGGCCAAAGTGTGATTAATTTGTTCTACCACATTGGGTTGTGTAAGAGGATGTGCTGAGAGCTAATATATGAGCAGTCTAATATCACAGACTGTATAAAACCATTAGAAGCTCCTTTATCCAGAGCCCAGCCTACTCGAGGAGGTTACAGACAGCCAGCAATCTACCTATGCTGTATGATCTTTGATGCAATTATATCACTTTATATCTTTTCAGAAAGAATAGAAGCAATGTCCAGAGAATGTGGACTTTATTAAAAAACTCTTGGATCACACATAAATTCTTTTTATATTGATATTCTTTACATACCACACAAAGAGCAGCATATCTTTATGGTCTAAACCAGGCAATTTCTATGGAGCAGGGAGAAAATGTGTTAGCTTCAGAGTCACAGGTATATTGTACACTTACACATACTATTCCAGTAAGTTTTTATA
>NW_027184047.1:0-20336 GCF_041296385.1 Aphelocoma coerulescens | reverse complement strand
GCTGCCACGCAAACAGAACGTGGTGCTACCTACCTAGCGCTGCGAGGGAAAGTGCATAGCCCAGGCGTGTTTCGGCAGAAGCAGCAGCGCGGAGCATTTCGCTGCCGGCACAGCGCTCTCTGGGCGAGAAGCGGACGACGGTTTGACTCCGGCAGAATGAAAGCGCCACATGGTACGAAGAGCATCGGAATGAAGGCAGAGCACCGAGCTGCTGCCGTGCGCATCGCACAGGCTGCGAGAGGAAGCGTGGCTGTCACTGGCTTCTTTGCGGGTTGACGTTAGCAGTTGAAAACAGAAAGTTCCACTTGCAGCTACTTGTGCTGCTACCTATTTCTCTTCCAGCTCTCCCTGGAAAGAATTGTGCCGAGCTTTACGCTTCCAGATGCACAGATGACGGTGGTAGATGCGGCAGAGAATAGAAAGACAGCGTGCAGCGGACAGTTTCTGGTGCTTTACGTGAGGCAAGGGGGAAGTGCAGCCCAGCAGTGGCTTTTACTTCTGGAGCCTTTTGCTTTGGTAGCAGCAGCTGCTGCGAGTGGGCAACGGAGCTGCGAGAGTGCGTAATGTGACGGCACATCTCGCTGAGAAGGAAGCTGCCGAGCCGCAGCGTGTTGTGCTCCGTTTCAAGGCTACTTGGAGGAGGGGGGTACTCGAAGAACGCCTTCTTTCTGGACGCGTCCTTCTGGGTGTGCTCAAGCTGCATGGACTCGGCAGCACGGAAGGTGTAAGAACCTGTTTCTGGCCAGGCAGTGTGCTGGAGTGCAAAGGGCTGCGCCTTCCTTTCTGAAGCAGCCCAGAGCATTCTCAGCGGAATCTGCTTGTGAAGCAGCTCTTGGCTGGACATTTGCAAGTCGCTCCACTGAGTCCACGAAGCCGGTGGCCAGCTGCTTCGTTCTTCGCCTTCTGGGCTCTGGACAGAGCTGAAGCGCAGCGATGGCTCGGAGCTTTGCCGCTCTTCGGCGTGAGCACTGCACGCAGCCACAGGCTGCTGTGCACGGATTTCCCTCAGCTCGACGTACAATCATTCTCTTGCTGTTTCCCTGAGTCGAAAGTGTCCGTGTAGCTCTCGCTCAGCGAAATGCGTCAGGAGAGAAACACTTGCTGGATGAGCTTTTCGCTGGCCAAGACTTTCAACGCAGCACCACCATTCGGGCAAGGAGGAGGAGAAAGGAGGAGCATCTTTTCGTCCTGGCCCGTTCTTCTGCGCGAGACGCCTCTCCGCGTCTTCGCTCCCTGCAAGGCTGTAATGTGCGCCGTGGTACTTGGAAGTGAGAAGGCAGGTGCAGAGAGCACCGCGATCTGGCGGCGCCGTGCAGGCTGGAAAGGAAAGAGGGCTGCCACCGGAATGTGGTGCGAATACCGGTTTGCACGCGTCGAGGGTAAGCTCTGGGTGAGCTTGCTGGCCTAAAACTGTTCTCTGTGCCAGACGCAGGCGAGAAGCTTTCCGTTAAGAATCAGGCTGCCACGCAAACAGAACGTGGTGCTACCTACCTAGCGCTGCGAGGGAAAGTGCATAGCCCAGGCGTGTTTCGGCAGAAGCAGCAGCGCGGAGCATTTCGCTGCCGGCACAGCGCTCTCTGGGCGAGAAGCGGACGACGGTTTGACTCCGGCAGAATGAAAGCGCCACATGGTACGAAGAGCATCGGAATGAAGGCAGAGCACCGAGCTGCTGCCGTGCGCATCGCACAGGCTGCGAGAGGAAGCGTGGCTGTCACTGGCTTCTTTGCGGGTTGACGTTAGCAGTTGAAAACAGAAAGTTCCACTTGCAGCTACTTGTGCTGCTACCTATTTCTCTTCCAGCTCTCCCTGGAAAGAATTGTGCCGAGCTTTACGCTTCCAGATGCACAGATGACGGTGGTAGATGCGGCAGAGAATAGAAAGACAGCGCGCAGCGGACAGTTTCTGGTGCTTTACGTGAGGCAAGGGGGAAGTGCAGCCCAGCAGTGGCTTTTACTTCTGGAGCCTTTTGCTTTGGTAGCAGCAGCTGCTGCGAGTGGGCAACGGAGCTGCGAGAGTGCGTAATGTGACGGCACATCTCGCTGAGAAGGAAGCTGCCGAGCCGCAGCGTGTTGTGCTCCGTTTCAAGGCTACTTGGAGGAGGGGGGTACTCGAAGAACGCCTTCTTTCTGGACGCGTCCTTCTGGGTGTGCTCAAGCTGCATGGACTCGGCAGCACGGAAGGTGTAAGAACCTGTTTCTGGCCAGGCAGTGTGCTGGAGTGCAAAGGGCTGCGCCTTCCTTTCTGAAGCAGCCCAGAGCATTCTCAGCGGAATCTGCTTGTGAAGCAGCTCTTGGCTGGACATTTGCAAGTCGCTCCACTGAGTCCACGAAGCCGGTGGCCAGCTGCTTCGTTCTTCGCCTTCTGGGCTCTGGACAGAGCTGAAGCGCAGCGATGGCTCGGAGCTTTGCCGCTCTTCGGCGTGAGCACTGCACGCAGCCACAGGCTGCTGTGCACGGATTTCCCTCAGCTCGACGTACAATCATTCTCTTGCTGTTTCCCTGAGTCGAAAGTGTCCGTGTAGCTCTCGCTCAGCGAAATGCGTCAGGAGAGAAACACTTGCTGGATGAGCTTTTCGCTGGCCAAGACTTTCAACGCAGCACCACCATTCGGGCAAGGAGGAGGAGAAAGGAGGAGCATCTTTTCGTCCTGGCCCGTTCTTCTGCGCGAGACGCCTCTCCGCGTCTTCGCTCCCTGCAAGGCTGTAATGTGCGCCGTGGTACTTGGAAGTGAGAAGGCAGGTGCAGAGAGCACCGCGATCTGGCGGCGCCGTGCAGGCTGGAAAGGAAAGAGGGCTGCCACCGGAATGTGGTGCGAATACCGGTTTGCACGCGTCGAGGGTAAGCTCTGGGTGAGCTTGCTGGCCTAAAACTGTTCTCTGTGCCAGACGCAGGCGAGAAGCTTTCCGTTAAGAATCAGGCTGCCACGCAAACAGAACGTGGTGCTACCTACCTAGCGCTGCGAGGGAAAGTGCATAGCCCAGGCGTGTTTCGGCAGAAGCAGCAGCGCGGAGCATTTCGCTGCCGGCACAGCGCTCTCTGGGCGAGAAGCGGACGACGGTTTGACTCCGGCAGAATGAAAGCGCCACATGGTACGAAGAGCATCGGAATGAAGGCAGAGCACCGAGCTGCTGCCGTGCGCATCGCACAGGCTGCGAGAGGAAGCGTGGCTGTCACTGGCTTCTTTGCGGGTTGACGTTAGCAGTTGAAAACAGAAAGTTCCACTTGCAGCTACTTGTGCTGCTACCTATTTCTCTTCCAGCTCTCCCTGGAAAGAATTGTGCCGAGCTTTACGCTTCCAGATGCACAGATGACGGTGGTAGATGCGGCAGAGAATAGAAAGACAGCGCGCAGCGGACAGTTTCTGGTGCTTTACGTGAGGCAAGGGGGAAGTGCAGCCCAGCAGTGGCTTTTACTTCTGGAGCCTTTTGCTTTGGTAGCAGCAGCTGCTGCGAGTGGGCAACGGAGCTGCGAGAGTGCGTAATGTGACGGCACATCTCGCTGAGAAGGAAGCTGCCGAGCCGCAGCGTGTTGTGCTCCGTTTCAAGGCTACTTGGAGGAGGGGGGTACTCGAAGAACGCCTTCTTTCTGGACGCGTCCTTCTGGGTGTGCTCAAGCTGCATGGACTCGGCAGCACGGAAGGTGTAAGAACCTGTTTCTGGCCAGGCAGTGTGCTGGAGTGCAAAGGGCTGCGCCTTCCTTTCTGAAGCAGCCCAGAGCATTCTCAGCGGAATCTGCTTGTGAAGCAGCTCTTGGCTGGACATTTGCAAGTCGCTCCACTGAGTCCACGAAGCCGGTGGCCAGCTGCTTCGTTCTTCGCCTTCTGGGCTCTGGACAGAGCTGAAGCGCAGCGATGGCTCGGAGCTTTGCCGCTCTTCGGCGTGAGCACTGCACGCAGCCACAGGCTGCTGTGCACGGATTTCCCTCAGCTCGACGTACAATCATTCTCTTGCTGTTTCCCTGAGTCGAAAGTGTCCGTGTAGCTCTCGCTCAGCGAAATGCGTCAGGAGAGAAACACTTGCTGGATGAGCTTTTCGCTGGCCAAGACTTTCAACGCAGCACCACCATTCGGGCAAGGAGGAGGAGAAAGGAGGAGCATCTTTTCGTCCTGGCCCGTTCTTCTGCGCGAGACGCCTCTCCGCGTCTTCGCTCCCTGCAAGGCTGTAATGTGCGCCGTGGTACTTGGAAGTGAGAAGGCAGGTGCAGAGAGCACCGCGATCTGGCGGCGCCGTGCAGGCTGGAAAGGAAAGAGGGCTGCCACCGGAATGTGGTGCGAATACCGGTTTGCACGCGTCGAGGGTAAGCTCTGGGTGAGCTTGCTGGCCTAAAACTGTTCTCTGTGCCAGACGCAGGCGAGAAGCTTTCCGTTAAGAATCAGGCTGCCACGCAAACAGAACGTGGTGCTACCTACCTAGCGCTGCGAGGGAAAGTGCATAGCCCAGGCGTGTTTCGGCAGAAGCAGCAGCGCGGAGCATTTCGCTGCCGGCACAGCGCTCTCTGGGCGAGAAGCGGACGACGGTTTGACTCCGGCAGAATGAAAGCGCCACATGGTACGAAGAGCATCGGAATGAAGGCAGAGCACCGAGCTGCTGCCGTGCGCATCGCACAGGCTGCGAGAGGAAGCGTGGCTGTCACTGGCTTCTTTGCGGGTTGACGTTAGCAGTTGAAAACAGAAAGTTCCACTTGCAGCTACTTGTGCTGCTACCTATTTCTCTTCCAGCTCTCCCTGGAAAGAATTGTGCCGAGCTTTACGCTTCCAGATGCACAGATGACGGTGGTAGATGCGGCAGAGAATAGAAAGACAGCGCGCAGCGGACAGTTTCTGGTGCTTTACGTGAGGCAAGGGGGAAGTGCAGCCCAGCAGTGGCTTTTACTTCTGGAGCCTTTTGCTTTGGTAGCAGCAGCTGCTGCGAGTGGGCAACGGAGCTGCGAGAGTGCGTAATGTGACGGCACATCTCGCTGAGAAGGAAGCTGCCGAGCCGCAGCGTGTTGTGCTCCGTTTCAAGGCTACTTGGAGGAGGGGGGTACTCGAAGAACGCCTTCTTTCTGGACGCGTCCTTCTGGGTGTGCTCAAGCTGCATGGACTCGGCAGCACGGAAGGTGTAAGAACCTGTTTCTGGCCAGGCAGTGTGCTGGAGTGCAAAGGGCTGCGCCTTCCTTTCTGAAGCAGCCCAGAGCATTCTCAGCGGAATCTGCTTGTGAAGCAGCTCTTGGCTGGACATTTGCAAGTCGCTCCACTGAGTCCACGAAGCCGGTGGCCAGCTGCTTCGTTCTTCGCCTTCTGGGCTCTGGACAGAGCTGAAGCGCAGCGATGGCTCGGAGCTTTGCCGCTCTTCGGCGTGAGCACTGCACGCAGCCACAGGCTGCTGTGCACGGATTTCCCTCAGCTCGACGTACAATCATTCTCTTGCTGTTTCCCTGAGTCGAAAGTGTCCGTGTAGCTCTCGCTCAGCGAAATGCGTCAGGAGAGAAACACTTGCTGGATGAGCTTTTCGCTGGCCAAGACTTTCAACGCAGCACCACCATTCGGGCAAGGAGGAGGAGAAAGGAGGAGCATCTTTTCGTCCTGGCCCGTTCTTCTGCGCGAGACGCCTCTCCGCGTCTTCGCTCCCTGCAAGGCTGTAATGTGCGCCGTGGTACTTGGAAGTGAGAAGGCAGGTGCAGAGAGCACCGCGATCTGGCGGCGCCGTGCAGGCTGGAAAGGAAAGAGGGCTGCCACCGGAATGTGGTGCGAATACCGGTTTGCACGCGTCGAGGGTAAGCTCTGGGTGAGCTTGCTGGCCTAAAACTGTTCTCTGTGCCAGACGCAGGCGAGAAGCTTTCCGTTAAGAATCAGGCTGCCACGCAAACAGAACGTGGTGCTACCTACCTAGCGCTGCGAGGGAAAGTGCATAGCCCAGGCGTGTTTCGGCAGAAGCAGCAGCGCGGAGCATTTCGCTGCCGGCACAGCGCTCTCTGGGCGAGAAGCGGACGACGGTTTGACTCCGGCAGAATGAAAGCGCCACATGGTACGAAGAGCATCGGAATGAAGGCAGAGCACCGAGCTGCTGCCGTGCGCATCGCACAGGCTGCGAGAGGAAGCGTGGCTGTCACTGGCTTCTTTGCGGGTTGACGTTAGCAGTTGAAAACAGAAAGTTCCACTTGCAGCTACTTGTGCTGCTACCTATTTCTCTTCCAGCTCTCCCTGGAAAGAATTGTGCCGAGCTTTACGCTTCCAGATGCACAGATGACGGTGGTAGATGCGGCAGAGAATAGAAAGACAGCGCGCAGCGGACAGTTTCTGGTGCTTTACGTGAGGCAAGGGGGAAGTGCAGCCCAGCAGTGGCTTTTACTTCTGGAGCCTTTTGCTTTGGTAGCAGCAGCTGCTGCGAGTGGGCAACGGAGCTGCGAGAGTGCGTAATGTGACGGCACATCTCGCTGAGAAGGAAGCTGCCGAGCCGCAGCGTGTTGTGCTCCGTTTCAAGGCTACTTGGAGGAGGGGGGTACTCGAAGAACGCCTTCTTTCTGGACGCGTCCTTCTGGGTGTGCTCAAGCTGCATGGACTCGGCAGCACGGAAGGTGTAAGAACCTGTTTCTGGCCAGGCAGTGTGCTGGAGTGCAAAGGGCTGCGCCTTCCTTTCTGAAGCAGCCCAGAGCATTCTCAGCGGAATCTGCTTGTGAAGCAGCTCTTGGCTGGACATTTGCAAGTCGCTCCACTGAGTCCACGAAGCCGGTGGCCAGCTGCTTCGTTCTTCGCCTTCTGGGCTCTGGACAGAGCTGAAGCGCAGCGATGGCTCGGAGCTTTGCCGCTCTTCGGCGTGAGCACTGCACGCAGCCACAGGCTGCTGTGCACGGATTTCCCTCAGCTCGACGTACAATCATTCTCTTGCTGTTTCCCTGAGTCGAAAGTGTCCGTGTAGCTCTCGCTCAGCGAAATGCGTCAGGAGAGAAACACTTGCTGGATGAGCTTTTCGCTGGCCAAGACTTTCAACGCAGCACCACCATTCGGGCAAGGAGGAGGAGAAAGGAGGAGCATCTTTTCGTCCTGGCCCGTTCTTCTGCGCGAGACGCCTCTCCGCGTCTTCGCTCCCTGCAAGGCTGTAATGTGCGCCGTGGTACTTGGAAGTGAGAAGGCAGGTGCAGAGAGCACCGCGATCTGGCGGCGCCGTGCAGGCTGGAAAGGAAAGAGGGCTGCCACCGGAATGTGGTGCGAATACCGGTTTGCACGCGTCGAGGGTAAGCTCTGGGTGAGCTTGCTGGCCTAAAACTGTTCTCTGTGCCAGACGCAGGCGAGAAGCTTTCCGTTAAGAATCAGGCTGCCACGCAAACAGAACGTGGTGCTACCTACCTAGCGCTGCGAGGGAAAGTGCATAGCCCAGGCGTGTTTCGGCAGAAGCAGCAGCGCGGAGCATTTCGCTGCCGGCACAGCGCTCTCTGGGCGAGAAGTGGACGACGGTTTGACTCCGGCAGAATGAAAGCGCCACATGGTACGAAGAGCATCGGAATGAAGGCAGAGCACCGAGCTGCTGCCGTGCGCATCGCACAGGCTGCGAGAGGAAGCGTGGCTGTCACTGGCTTCTTTGCGGGTTGACGTTAGCAGTTGAAAACAGAAAGTTCCACTTGCAGCTACTTGTGCTGCTACCTATTTCTCTTCCAGCTCTCCCTGGAAAGAATTGTGCCGAGCTTTACGCTTCCAGATGCACAGATGACGGTGGTAGATGCGGCAGAGAATAGAAAGACAGCGCGCAGCGGACAGTTTCTGGTGCTTTACGTGAGGCAAGGGGGAAGTGCAGCCCAGCAGTGGCTTTTACTTCTGGAGCCTTTTGCTTTGGTAGCAGCAGCTGCTGCGAGTGGGCAACGGAGCTGCGAGAGTGCGTAATGTGACGGCACATCTCGCTGAGAAGGAAGCTGCCGAGCCGCAGCGTGTTGTGCTCCGTTTCAAGGCTACTTGGAGGAGGGGGGTACTCGAAGAACGCCTTCTTTCTGGACGCGTCCTTCTGGGTGTGCTCAAGCTGCATGGACTCGGCAGCACGGAAGGTGTAAGAACCTGTTTCTGGCCAGGCAGTGTGCTGGAGTGCAAAGGGCTGCGCCTTCCTTTCTGAAGCAGCCCAGAGCATTCTCAGCGGAATCTGCTTGTGAAGCAGCTCTTGGCTGGACATTTGCAAGTCGCTCCACTGAGTCCACGAAGCCGGTGGCCAGCTGCTTCGTTCTTCGCCTTCTGGGCTCTGGACAGAGCTGAAGCGCAGCGATGGCTCGGAGCTTTGCCGCTCTTCGGCGTGAGCACTGCACGCAGCCACAGGCTGCTGTGCACGGATTTCCCTCAGCTCGACGTACAATCATTCTCTTGCTGTTTCCCTGAGTCGAAAGTGTCCGTGTAGCTCTCGCTCAGCGAAATGCGTCAGGAGAGAAACACTTGCTGGATGAGCTTTTCGCTGGCCAAGACTTTCAACGCAGCACCACCATTCGGGCAAGGAGGAGGAGAAAGGAGGAGCATCTTTTCGTCCTGGCCCGTTCTTCTGCGCGAGACGCCTCTCCGCGTCTTCGCTCCCTGCAAGGCTGTAATGTGCGCCGTGGTACTTGGAAGTGAGAAGGCAGGTGCAGAGAGCACCGCGATCTGGCGGCGCCGTGCAGGCTGGAAAGGAAAGAGGGCTGCCACCGGAATGTGGTGCGAATACCGGTTTGCACGCGTCGAGGGTAAGCTCTGGGTGAGCTTGCTGGCCTAAAACTGTTCTCTGTGCCAGACGCAGGCGAGAAGCTTTCCGTTAAGAATCAGGCTGCCACGCAAACAGAACGTGGTGCTACCTACCTAGCGCTGCGAGGGAAAGTGCATAGCCCAGGCGTGTTTCGGCAGAAGCAGCAGCGCGGAGCATTTCGCTGCCGGCACAGCGCTCTCTGGGCGAGAAGCGGACGACGGTTTGACTCCGGCAGAATGAAAGCGCCACATGGTACGAAGAGCATCGGAATGAAGGCAGAGCACCGAGCTGCTGCCGTGCGCATCGCACAGGCTGCGAGAGGAAGCGTGGCTGTCACTGGCTTCTTTGCGGGTTGACGTTAGCAGTTGAAAACAGAAAGTTCCACTTGCAGCTACTTGTGCTGCTACCTATTTCTCTTCCAGCTCTCCCTGGAAAGAATTGTGCCGAGCTTTACGCTTCCAGATGCACAGATGACGGTGGTAGATGCGGCAGAGAATAGAAAGACAGCGCGCAGCGGACAGTTTCTGGTGCTTTACGTGAGGCAAGGGGGAAGTGCAGCCCAGCAGTGGCTTTTACTTCTGGAGCCTTTTGCTTTGGTAGCAGCAGCTGCTGCGAGTGGGCAACGGAGCTGCGAGAGTGCGTAATGTGACGGCACATCTCGCTGAGAAGGAAGCTGCCGAGCCGCAGCGTGTTGTGCTCCGTTTCAAGGCTACTTGGAGGAGGGGGGTACTCGAAGAACGCCTTCTTTCTGGACGCGTCCTTCTGGGTGTGCTCAAGCTGCATGGACTCGGCAGCACGGAAGGTGTAAGAACCTGTTTCTGGCCAGGCAGTGTGCTGGAGTGCAAAGGGCTGCGCCTTCCTTTCTGAAGCAGCCCAGAGCATTCTCAGCGGAATCTGCTTGTGAAGCAGCTCTTGGCTGGACATTTGCAAGTCGCTCCACTGAGTCCACGAAGCCGGTGGCCAGCTGCTTCGTTCTTCGCCTTCTGGGCTCTGGACAGAGCTGAAGCGCAGCGATGGCTCGGAGCTTTGCCGCTCTTCGGCGTGAGCACTGCACGCAGCCACAGGCTGCTGTGCACGGATTTCCCTCAGCTCGACGTACAATCATTCTCTTGCTGTTTCCCTGAGTCGAAAGTGTCCGTGTAGCTCTCGCTCAGCGAAATGCGTCAGGAGAGAAACACTTGCTGGATGAGCTTTTCGCTGGCCAAGACTTTCAACGCAGCACCACCATTCGGGCAAGGAGGAGGAGAAAGGAGGAGCATCTTTTCGTCCTGGCCCGTTCTTCTGCGCGAGACGCCTCTCCGCGTCTTCGCTCCCTGCAAGGCTGTAATGTGCGCCGTGGTACTTGGAAGTGAGAAGGCAGGTGCAGAGAGCACCGCGATCTGGCGGCGCCGTGCAGGCTGGAAAGGAAAGAGGGCTGCCACCGGAATGTGGTGCGAATACCGGTTTGCACGCGTCGAGGGTAAGCTCTGGGTGAGCTTGCTGGCCTAAAACTGTTCTCTGTGCCAGACGCAGGCGAGAAGCTTTCCGTTAAGAATCAGGCTGCCACGCAAACAGAACGTGGTGCTACCTACCTAGCGCTGCGAGGGAAAGTGCATAGCCCAGGCGTGTTTCGGCAGAAGCAGCAGCGCGGAGCATTTCGCTGCCGGCACAGCGCTCTCTGGGCGAGAAGCGGACGACGGTTTGACTCCGGCAGAATGAAAGCGCCACATGGTACGAAGAGCATCGGAATGAAGGCAGAGCACCGAGCTGCTGCCGTGCGCATCGCACAGGCTGCGAGAGGAAGCGTGGCTGTCACTGGCTTCTTTGCGGGTTGACGTTAGCAGTTGAAAACAGAAAGTTCCACTTGCAGCTACTTGTGCTGCTACCTATTTCTCTTCCAGCTCTCCCTGGAAAGAATTGTGCCGAGCTTTACGCTTCCAGATGCACAGATGACGGTGGTAGATGCGGCAGAGAATAGAAAGACAGCGCGCAGCGGACAGTTTCTGGTGCTTTACGTGAGGCAAGGGGGAAGTGCAGCCCAGCAGTGGCTTTTACTTCTGGAGCCTTTTGCTTTGGTAGCAGCAGCTGCTGCGAGTGGGCAACGGAGCTGCGAGAGTGCGTAATGTGACGGCACATCTCGCTGAGAAGGAAGCTGCCGAGCCGCAGCGTGTTGTGCTCCGTTTCAAGGCTACTTGGAGGAGGGGGGTACTCGAAGAACGCCTTCTTTCTGGACGCGTCCTTCTGGGTGTGCTCAAGCTGCATGGACTCGGCAGCACGGAAGGTGTAAGAACCTGTTTCTGGCCAGGCAGTGTGCTGGAGTGCAAAGGGCTGCGCCTTCCTTTCTGAAGCAGCCCAGAGCATTCTCAGCGGAATCTGCTTGTGAAGCAGCTCTTGGCTGGACATTTGCAAGTCGCTCCACTGAGTCCACGAAGCCGGTGGCCAGCTGCTTCGTTCTTCGCCTTCTGGGCTCTGGACAGAGCTGAAGCGCAGCGATGGCTCGGAGCTTTGCCGCTCTTCGGCGTGAGCACTGCACGCAGCCACAGGCTGCTGTGCACGGATTTCCCTCAGCTCGACGTACAATCATTCTCTTGCTGTTTCCCTGAGTCGAAAGTGTCCGTGTAGCTCTCGCTCAGCGAAATGCGTCAGGAGAGAAACACTTGCTGGATGAGCTTTTCGCTGGCCAAGACTTTCAACGCAGCACCACCATTCGGGCAAGGAGGAGGAGAAAGGAGGAGCATCTTTTCGTCCTGGCCCGTTCTTCTGCGCGAGACGCCTCTCCGCGTCTTCGCTCCCTGCAAGGCTGTAATGTGCGCCGTGGTACTTGGAAGTGAGAAGGCAGGTGCAGAGAGCACCGCGATCTGGCGGCGCCGTGCAGGCTGGAAAGGAAAGAGGGCTGCCACCGGAATGTGGTGCGAATACCGGTTTGCACGCGTCGAGGGTAAGCTCTGGGTGAGCTTGCTGGCCTAAAACTGTTCTCTGTGCCAGACGCAGGCGAGAAGCTTTCCGTTAAGAATCAGGCTGCCACGCAAACAGAACGTGGTGCTACCTACCTAGCGCTGCGAGGGAAAGTGCATAGCCCAGGCGTGTTTCGGCAGAAGCAGCAGCGCGGAGCATTTCGCTGCCGGCACAGCGCTCTCTGGGCGAGAAGCGGACGACGGTTTGACTCCGGCAGAATGAAAGCGCCACATGGTACGAAGAGCATCGGAATGAAGGCAGAGCACCGAGCTGCTGCCGTGCGCATCGCACAGGCTGCGAGAGGAAGCGTGGCTGTCACTGGCTTCTTTGCGGGTTGACGTTAGCAGTTGAAAACAGAAAGTTCCACTTGCAGCTACTTGTGCTGCTACCTATTTCTCTTCCAGCTCTCCCTGGAAAGAATTGTGCCGAGCTTTACGCTTCCAGATGCACAGATGACGGTGGTAGATGCGGCAGAGAATAGAAAGACAGCGCGCAGCGGACAGTTTCTGGTGCTTTACGTGAGGCAAGGGGGAAGTGCAGCCCAGCAGTGGCTTTTACTTCTGGAGCCTTTTGCTTTGGTAGCAGCAGCTGCTGCGAGTGGGCAACGGAGCTGCGAGAGTGCGTAATGTGACGGCACATCTCGCTGAGAAGGAAGCTGCCGAGCCGCAGCGTGTTGTGCTCCGTTTCAAGGCTACTTGGAGGAGGGGGGTACTCGAAGAACGCCTTCTTTCTGGACGCGTCCTTCTGGGTGTGCTCAAGCTGCATGGACTCGGCAGCACGGAAGGTGTAAGAACCTGTTTCTGGCCAGGCAGTGTGCTGGAGTGCAAAGGGCTGCGCCTTCCTTTCTGAAGCAGCCCAGAGCATTCTCAGCGGAATCTGCTTGTGAAGCAGCTCTTGGCTGGACATTTGCAAGTCGCTCCACTGAGTCCACGAAGCCGGTGGCCAGCTGCTTCGTTCTTCGCCTTCTGGGCTCTGGACAGAGCTGAAGCGCAGCGATGGCTCGGAGCTTTGCCGCTCTTCGGCGTGAGCACTGCACGCAGCCACAGGCTGCTGTGCACGGATTTCCCTCAGCTCGACGTACAATCATTCTCTTGCTGTTTCCCTGAGTCGAAAGTGTCCGTGTAGCTCTCGCTCAGCGAAATGCGTCAGGAGAGAAACACTTGCTGGATGAGCTTTTCGCTGGCCAAGACTTTCAACGCAGCACCACCATTCGGGCAAGGAGGAGGAGAAAGGAGGAGCATCTTTTCGTCCTGGCCCGTTCTTCTGCGCGAGACGCCTCTCCGCGTCTTCGCTCCCTGCAAGGCTGTAATGTGCGCCGTGGTACTTGGAAGTGAGAAGGCAGGTGCAGAGAGCACCGCGATCTGGCGGCGCCGTGCAGGCTGGAAAGGAAAGAGGGCTGCCACCGGAATGTGGTGCGAATACCGGTTTGCACGCGTCGAGGGTAAGCTCTGGGTGAGCTTGCTGGCCTAAAACTGTTCTCTGTGCCAGACGCAGGCGAGAAGCTTTCCGTTAAGAATCAGGCTGCCACGCAAACAGAACGTGGTGCTACCTACCTAGCGCTGCGAGGGAAAGTGCATAGCCCAGGCGTGTTTCGGCAGAAGCAGCAGCGCGGAGCATTTCGCTGCCGGCACAGCGCTCTCTGGGCGAGAAGCGGACGACGGTTTGACTCCGGCAGAATGAAAGCGCCACATGGTACGAAGAGCATCGGAATGAAGGCAGAGCACCGAGCTGCTGCCGTGCGCATCGCACAGGCTGCGAGAGGAAGCGTGGCTGTCACTGGCTTCTTTGCGGGTTGACGTTAGCAGTTGAAAACAGAAAGTTCCACTTGCAGCTACTTGTGCTGCTACCTATTTCTCTTCCAGCTCTCCCTGGAAAGAATTGTGCCGAGCTTTACGCTTCCAGATGCACAGATGACGGTGGTAGATGCGGCAGAGAATAGAAAGACAGCGCGCAGCGGACAGTTTCTGGTGCTTTACGTGAGGCAAGGGGGAAGTGCAGCCCAGCAGTGGCTTTTACTTCTGGAGCCTTTTGCTTTGGTAGCAGCAGCTGCTGCGAGTGGGCAACGGAGCTGCGAGAGTGCGTAATGTGACGGCACATCTCGCTGAGAAGGAAGCTGCCGAGCCGCAGCGTGTTGTGCTCCGTTTCAAGGCTACTTGGAGGAGGGGGGTACTCGAAGAACGCCTTCTTTCTGGACGCGTCCTTCTGGGTGTGCTCAAGCTGCATGGACTCGGCAGCACGGAAGGTGTAAGAACCTGTTTCTGGCCAGGCAGTGTGCTGGAGTGCAAAGGGCTGCGCCTTCCTTTCTGAAGCAGCCCAGAGCATTCTCAGCGGAATCTGCTTGTGAAGCAGCTCTTGGCTGGACATTTGCAAGTCGCTCCACTGAGTCCACGAAGCCGGTGGCCAGCTGCTTCGTTCTTCGCCTTCTGGGCTCTGGACAGAGCTGAAGCGCAGCGATGGCTCGGAGCTTTGCCGCTCTTCGGCGTGAGCACTGCACGCAGCCACAGGCTGCTGTGCACGGATTTCCCTCAGCTCGACGTACAATCATTCTCTTGCTGTTTCCCTGAGTCGAAAGTGTCCGTGTAGCTCTCGCTCAGCGAAATGCGTCAGGAGAGAAACACTTGCTGGATGAGCTTTTCGCTGGCCAAGACTTTCAACGCAGCACCACCATTCGGGCAAGGAGGAGGAGAAAGGAGGAGCATCTTTTCGTCCTGGCCCGTTCTTCTGCGCGAGACGCCTCTCCGCGTCTTCGCTCCCTGCAAGGCTGTAATGTGCGCCGTGGTACTTGGAAGTGAGAAGGCAGGTGCAGAGAGCACCGCGATCTGGCGGCGCCGTGCAGGCTGGAAAGGAAAGAGGGCTGCCACCGGAATGTGGTGCGAATACCGGTTTGCACGCGTCGAGGGTAAGCTCTGGGTGAGCTTGCTGGCCTAAAACTGTTCTCTGTGCCAGACGCAGGCGAGAAGCTTTCCGTTAAGAATCAGGCTGCCACGCAAACAGAACGTGGTGCTACCTACCTAGCGCTGCGAGGGAAAGTGCATAGCCCAGGCGTGTTTCGGCAGAAGCAGCAGCGCGGAGCATTTCGCTGCCGGCACAGCGCTCTCTGGGCGAGAAGCGGACGACGGTTTGACTCCGGCAGAATGAAAGCGCCACATGGTACGAAGAGCATCGGAATGAAGGCAGAGCACCGAGCTGCTGCCGTGCGCATCGCACAGGCTGCGAGAGGAAGCGTGGCTGTCACTGGCTTCTTTGCGGGTTGACGTTAGCAGTTGAAAACAGAAAGTTCCACTTGCAGCTACTTGTGCTGCTACCTATTTCTCTTCCAGCTCTCCCTGGAAAGAATTGTGCCGAGCTTTACGCTTCCAGATGCACAGATGACGGTGGTAGATGCGGCAGAGAATAGAAAGACAGCGCGCAGCGGACAGTTTCTGGTGCTTTACGTGAGGCAAGGGGGAAGTGCAGCCCAGCAGTGGCTTTTACTTCTGGAGCCTTTTGCTTTGGTAGCAGCAGCTGCTGCGAGTGGGCAACGGAGCTGCGAGAGTGCGTAATGTGACGGCACATCTCGCTGAGAAGGAAGCTGCCGAGCCGCAGCGTGTTGTGCTCCGTTTCAAGGCTACTTGGAGGAGGGGGGTACTCGAAGAACGCCTTCTTTCTGGACGCGTCCTTCTGGGTGTGCTCAAGCTGCATGGACTCGGCAGCACGGAAGGTGTAAGAACCTGTTTCTGGCCAGGCAGTGTGCTGGAGTGCAAAGGGCTGCGCCTTCCTTTCTGAAGCAGCCCAGAGCATTCTCAGCGGAATCTGCTTGTGAAGCAGCTCTTGGCTGGACATTTGCAAGTCGCTCCACTGAGTCCACGAAGCCGGTGGCCAGCTGCTTCGTTCTTCGCCTTCTGGGCTCTGGACAGAGCTGAAGCGCAGCGATGGCTCGGAGCTTTGCCGCTCTTCGGCGTGAGCACTGCACGCAGCCACAGGCTGCTGTGCACGGATTTCCCTCAGCTCGACGTACAATCATTCTCTTGCTGTTTCCCTGAGTCGAAAGTGTCCGTGTAGCTCTCGCTCAGCGAAATGCGTCAGGAGAGAAACACTTGCTGGATGAGCTTTTCGCTGGCCAAGACTTTCAACGCAGCACCACCATTCGGGCAAGGAGGAGGAGAAAGGAGGAGCATCTTTTCGTCCTGGCCCGTTCTTCTGCGCGAGACGCCTCTCCGCGTCTTCGCTCCCTGCAAGGCTGTAATGTGCGCCGTGGTACTTGGAAGTGAGAAGGCAGGTGCAGAGAGCACCGCGATCTGGCGGCGCCGTGCAGGCTGGAAAGGAAAGAGGGCTGCCACCGGAATGTGGTGCGAATACCGGTTTGCACGCGTCGAGGGTAAGCTCTGGGTGAGCTTGCTGGCCTAAAACTGTTCTCTGTGCCAGACGCAGGCGAGAAGCTTTCCGTTAAGAATCAGGCTGCCACGCAAACAGAACGTGGTGCTACCTACCTAGCGCTGCGAGGGAAAGTGCATAGCCCAGGCGTGTTTCGGCAGAAGCAGCAGCGCGGAGCATTTCGCTGCCGGCACAGCGCTCTCTGGGCGAGAAGCGGACGACGGTTTGACTCCGGCAGAATGAAAGCGCCACATGGTACGAAGAGCATCGGAATGAAGGCAGAGCACCGAGCTGCTGCCGTGCGCATCGCACAGGCTGCGAGAGGAAGCGTGGCTGTCACTGGCTTCTTTGCGGGTTGACGTTAGCAGTTGAAAACAGAAAGTTCCACTTGCAGCTACTTGTGCTGCTACCTATTTCTCTTCCAGCTCTCCCTGGAAAGAATTGTGCCGAGCTTTACGCTTCCAGATGCACAGATGACGGTGGTAGATGCGGCAGAGAATAGAAAGACAGCGCGCAGCGGACAGTTTCTGGTGCTTTACGTGAGGCAAGGGGGAAGTGCAGCCCAGCAGTGGCTTTTACTTCTGGAGCCTTTTGCTTTGGTAGCAGCAGCTGCTGCGAGTGGGCAACGGAGCTGCGAGAGTGCGTAATGTGACGGCACATCTCGCTGAGAAGGAAGCTGCCGAGCCGCAGCGTGTTGTGCTCCGTTTCAAGGCTACTTGGAGGAGGGGGGTACTCGAAGAACGCCTTCTTTCTGGACGCGTCCTTCTGGGTGTGCTCAAGCTGCATGGACTCGGCAGCACGGAAGGTGTAAGAACCTGTTTCTGGCCAGGCAGTGTGCTGGAGTGCAAAGGGCTGCGCCTTCCTTTCTGAAGCAGCCCAGAGCATTCTCAGCGGAATCTGCTTGTGAAGCAGCTCTTGGCTGGACATTTGCAAGTCGCTCCACTGAGTCCACGAAGCCGGTGGCCAGCTGCTTCGTTCTTCGCCTTCTGGGCTCTGGACAGAGCTGAAGCGCAGCGATGGCTCGGAGCTTTGCCGCTCTTCGGCGTGAGCACTGCACGCAGCCACAGGCTGCTGTGCACGGATTTCCCTCAGCTCGACGTACAATCATTCTCTTGCTGTTTCCCTGAGTCGAAAGTGTCCGTGTAGCTCTCGCTCAGCGAAATGCGTCAGGAGAGAAACACTTGCTGGATGAGCTTTTCGCTGGCCAAGACTTTCAACGCAGCACCACCATTCGGGCAAGGAGGAGGAGAAAGGAGGAGCATCTTTTCGTCCTGGCCCGTTCTTCTGCGCGAGACGCCTCTCCGCGTCTTCGCTCCCTGCAAGGCTGTAATGTGCGCCGTGGTACTTGGAAGTGAGAAGGCAGGTGCAGAGAGCACCGCGATCTGGCGGCGCCGTGCAGGCTGGAAAGGAAAGAGGGCTGCCACCGGAATGTGGTGCGAATACCGGTTTGCACGCGTCGAGGGTAAGCTCTGGGTGAGCTTGCTGGCCTAAAACTGTTCTCTGTGCCAGACGCAGGCGAGAAGCTTTCCGTTAAGAATCAGGCTGCCACGCAAACAGAACGTGGTGCTACCTACCTAGCGCTGCGAGGGAAAGTGCATAGCCCAGGCGTGTTTCGGCAGAAGCAGCAGCGCGGAGCATTTCGCTGCCGGCACAGCGCTCTCTGGGCGAGAAGCGGACGACGGTTTGACTCCGGCAGAATGAAAGCGCCACATGGTACGAAGAGCATCGGAATGAAGGCAGAGCACCGAGCTGCTGCCGTGCGCATCGCACAGGCTGCGAGAGGAAGCGTGGCTGTCACTGGCTTCTTTGCGGGTTGACGTTAGCAGTTGAAAACAGAAAGTTCCACTTGCAGCTACTTGTGCTGCTACCTATTTCTCTTCCAGCTCTCCCTGGAAAGAATTGTGCCGAGCTTTACGCTTCCAGATGCACAGATGACGGTGGTAGATGCGGCAGAGAATAGAAAGACAGCGCGCAGCGGACAGTTTCTGGTGCTTTACGTGAGGCAAGGGGGAAGTGCAGCCCAGCAGTGGCTTTTACTTCTGGAGCCTTTTGCTTTGGTAGCAGCAGCTGCTGCGAGTGGGCAACGGAGCTGCGAGAGTGCGTAATGTGACGGCACATCTCGCTGAGAAGGAAGCTGCCGAGCCGCAGCGTGTTGTGCTCCGTTTCAAGGCTACTTGGAGGAGGGGGGTACTCGAAGAACGCCTTCTTTCTGGACGCGTCCTTCTGGGTGTGCTCAAGCTGCATGGACTCGGCAGCACGGAAGGTGTAAGAACCTGTTTCTGGCCAGGCAGTGTGCTGGAGTGCAAAGGGCTGCGCCTTCCTTTCTGAAGCAGCCCAGAGCATTCTCAGCGGAATCTGCTTGTGAAGCAGCTCTTGGCTGGACATTTGCAAGTCGCTCCACTGAGTCCACGAAGCCGGTGGCCAGCTGCTTCGTTCTTCGCCTTCTGGGCTCTGGACAGAGCTGAAGCGCAGCGATGGCTCAGAGCTTTGCCGCTCTTCGGCATGAGCACTGCACGCAGCCACAGGCTGCTGTGCACGGATTTCCCTCAGCTCGACGTACAATCATTCTCTTGCTGTTTCCCTGAGTCGAAAGTGTCCGTGTAGCTCTCGCTCAGCGAAATGCGTCAGGAGAGAAACACTTGCTGGATGAGCTTTTCGCTGGCCAAGACTTTCAACGCAGCACCACCATTCGGGCAAGGAGGAGGAGAAAGGAGGAGCATCTTTTCGTCCTGGCCCGTTCTTCTGCGCGAGACGCCTCTCCGCGTCTTCGCTCCCTGCAAGGCTGTAATGTGCGCCGTGGTACTTGGAAGTGAGAAGGCAGGTGCAGAGAGCACCGCGATCTGGCGGCGCCGTGCAGGCTGGAAAGGAAAGAGGGCTGCCACCGGAATGTGGTGCGAATACCGGTTTGCACGCGTCGAGGGTAAGCTCTGGGTGAGCTTGCTGGCCTAAAACTGTTCTCTGTGCCAGACGCAGGCGAGAAGCTTTCCGTTAAGAATCAGGCTGCCACGCAAACAGAACGTGGTGCTACCTACCTAGCGCTGCGAGGGAAAGTGCATAGCCCAGGCGTGTTTCGGCAGAAGCAGCAGCGCGGAGCATTTCGCTGCCGGCACAGCGCTCTCTGGGCGAGAAGCGGACGACGGTTTGACTCCGGCAGAATGAAAGCGCCACATGGTACGAAGAGCATCGGAATGAAGGCAGAGCACCGAGCTGCTGCCGTGCGCATCGCACAGGCTGCGAGAGGAAGCGTGGCTGTCACTGGCTTCTTTGCGGGTTGACGTTAGCAGTTGAAAACAGAAAGTTCCACTTGCAGCTACTTGTGCTGCTACCTATTTCTCTTCCAGCTCTCCCTGGAAAGAATTGTGCCGAGCTTTACGCTTCCAGATGCACAGATGACGGTGGTAGATGCGGCAGAGAATAGAAAGACAGCGCGCAGCGGACAGTTTCTGGTGCTTTACGTGAGGCAAGGGGGAAGTGCAGCCCAGCAGTGGCTTTTACTTCTGGAGCCTTTTGCTTTGGTAGCAGCAGCTGCTGCGAGTGGGCAACGGAGCTGCGAGAGTGCGTAATGTGACGGCACATCTCGCTGAGAAGGAAGCTGCCGAGCCGCAGCGTGTTGTGCTCCGTTTCAAGGCTACTTGGAGGAGGGGGGTACTCGAAGAACGCCTTCTTTCTGGACGCGTCCTTCTGGGTGTGCTCAAGCTGCATGGACTCGGCAGCACGGAAGGTGTAAGAACCTGTTTCTGGCCAGGCAGTGTGCTGGAGTGCAAAGGGCTGCGCCTTCCTTTCTGAAGCAGCCCAGAGCATTCTCAGCGGAATCTGCTTGTGAAGCAGCTCTTGGCTGGACATTTGCAAGTCGCTCCACTGAGTCCACGAAGCCGGTGGCCAGCTGCTTCGTTCTTCGCCTTCTGGGCTCTGGACAGAGCTGAAGCGCAGCGATGGCTCGGAGCTTTGCCGCTCTTCGGCGTGAGCACTGCACGCAGCCACAGGCTGCTGTGCACGGATTTCCCTCAGCTCGACGTACAATCATTCTCTTGCTGTTTCCCTGAGTCGAAAGTGTCCGTGTAGCTCTCGCTCAGCGAAATGCGTCAGGAGAGAAACACTTGCTGGATGAGCTTTTCGCTGGCCAAGACTTTCAACGCAGCACCACCATTCGGGCAAGGAGGAGGAGAAAGGAGGAGCATCTTTTCGTCCTGGCCCGTTCTTCTGCGCGAGACGCCTCTCCGCGTCTTCGCTCCCTGCAAGGCTGTAATGTGCGCCGTGGTACTTGGAAGTGAGAAGGCAGGTGCAGAGAGCACCGCGATCTGGCGGCGCCGTGCAGGCTGGAAAGGAAAGAGGGCTGCCACCGGAATGTGGTGCGAATACCGGTTTGCACGCGTCGAGGGTA
>NW_027184046.1:17500-20538 GCF_041296385.1 Aphelocoma coerulescens | reverse complement strand
CGGGATTCGGCGAGACCTGCTGCCCGGGGGCTCTAACACCCGCCGCCGCTCGCGCGGCGCCGGGCCACCTGCCCACCGGAGGCCTTCCCAGCCGACCCGGAGCCGGTCGCGGCGCACCGCCGCGGAGGAAATGCGCCCGGCCAGGGCCGGCCGCCGGCCGGGCGGCGGTCCCCGCGCCGGCCCGCCCCCCCCGGCCCGCCCCCGCGGGCGGGTGCCCGGGGGACGGAGGGGAGGCGGAGGCGAGGATCCGCCGAACCCGCGCCGGCCGACCGCAACTCGCCGGGTTGAATCCTCCGGGCGGACTGCGCGGGCCCCACCCGTTTACCTCTTAACGGTTTCACGCCCTCTTGAACTCTCTCTTCAAAGTTCTTTTCAACTTTCCCTTACGGTACTTGTTGGCTATCGGTCTCGTGCCGGTATTTAGCCTTAGATGGAGTTTACCACCCGCTTTGGGCTGCATTCCCAAGCAACCCGACTCCAAGAAGCCCCGGGCCCGGCGCGCCGGGGGGCCGCTACCGGCCTCACACCGTCCGCGGGCTGCGGCCTCGATCACAAGGACTTGGGTCCCCCGAGAGCGCCGCCGGGGAGGGGGGCTTCTGTACGCCACATGTCCCGCGCCCCACCGCGGGGCGGGGATTCGGCGCTGGGCTTTTCCCTCTTCGCTCGCTGTTACTGAGGGAATCCTCGTTAGTTTCTTTTCCTCCGCTGACTAATATGCTTAAATTCAGCGGGTCGCCACGTCTGATCTGAGGTCGCAAGCCCAAAGCTGCGCCGCGCCGCGCGCCCGGGAGCGCGCGGCCGGACGGCCGGCCCTTCCCCTCCCACTCCCCCCCACGGCACCCCCCCCCCCCCGGCGCGCGCGCGCGCGCGAGAGAGAGAGACACACGCGGGGGAGAGAGACGGAGAAGGAGACCCCATCCCGGAGACGAGAACCGAAAGGAGCACGGTGGTGACGGCCCGCGGGGCACCGCCGGGCGGCGCGAGACGGCCTCGGTGGGGAGAGAGAAGCGAGACGGCGCTCTTACGCCCGAGACGACGACAGAGAGGCGGGGGAAGGAGGAGGGGGTGACCCCCGTCCCCGGCGCTCGCGCCTCACGCGCGCACGGCAGCACGGCACGGTACCCGCGCGGTACCCACCCGCAGACAGCCGCCCGCACGGGGGGAGCCCGGGGGCGAGGCCCGCGCCTCGCCTCCCTTCTTCTCTGCCTCGGCCCTTCGCACGGCGTTTTCACGCCGTCTCTCTTTCTCCCCGGCCGCCACCGCCACACCCTGGCGGGGCCCCGGCAAGGACGAGCTCCACCCCAGCGGCTCGCTCCGGGAGCGGGAAGCTACGGAGCGCTCCCCGAGTCTGCATTTAGGGGGACGAAGGCCCTTTCTGCGCGGCACGCGACGGACCGCGACGACGCCGACGACCGGGCCCCGCAGGGAAAGGCCCCGAGAAACCGCCGAGGAAAACGCTTCCCTCGCCGGCCCCCGCCGCCTCCCCTCCGGGCACCGGCCAGACGCCGCCGCCGCCGCCGCCGCCGGCCGCGGACGACGGGCCTGCGAGGCGACCCCAGCCGCGCCGCCGGGGTGGCCCCCGGACGGCGATTGATCGTCAAGCGACGCTCAGACAGGCGTAGCCCCGGGAGGAACCCGGGGCCGCAAGTGCGTTCGAAGTGTCGATGATCAATGTGTCCTGCAATTCACATTAATTCTCGCAGCTAGCTGCGTTCTTCATCGACGCACGAGCCGAGTGATCCACCGCTAAGAGTTGTCTGGCTTTCGGCACCGACTCCGCACGCGCGGAGGGGCCGGGACCGCTCACGTCAAGCAGACCCTGTGTCTCTTTCGGCAAGGACGCGCGCTGGCGCGCGCGCCTCGCTTCGACCGTACGAGCACACAACGAACGGAGGAGGAGGGAAAAAAAAAAGGAGAAAACCCACGGAACGCTCCGAAGGCCGTCAAAGGCGGGGGAGCCCGCGCTCCCGACCGCCTCCCCCCGTGCAAGGGGAGACGCCGCCCCGGCATGCCGTCCTTCGGAGGCGGCCCAGGCGCCCGGGCTCGGCCCGGCCTCCGCACAGAGGGCTGGCGTGGCGCGCGCGCGCCAGACCGCAGGGGCCATCAGATCCCGCCCGGCCTCGATCGCGAGACGACACACGCCCACGGCCGGCGGGGGGGTAACGGCCACCAGGCCCCGCTCACGCTCGCTCCCTTCGCCGCTCCACAGACTCGCAGAGCGCCGCCGCGTCACCGCGCAGCCGGCGCTCCCCAGCGACCCGCAACGCCCAAGACGCACGCGGCGACACCGCTCCACCGGCGCCCCCCCGCGGGACCGCTCCCGCCGGGAAGGCAAAGTGCCTGGCAAGCCGGGCTCCGCCGCCGGCACCGGAGGCGGGCGCCGCCGGGAACCGAGTCGGCATCGCGAGCACCCGAGGCCTGCCGGACGGCAAGACCCACCGCCACCGCGACCGCCCTCCCGGAACCGCCGCCGCCGCTTCGCACCTTCGGAGCCCCTTCTGCGGGCACGCGCCCGGCAGAAGGCGTACGGGGCTGAGCCGGGGAGCAACGCCCGCTCTCCTCGTTTCCACGCGGAGACCGGGCAGGGAAGCGCCCCCGCGGCCGCCCGCACCCCTTCGGCCCCACACGCGGCCGGGAAGGGCGACGGGGAAGCGACGGGCAGGGCCCGGGACGGGACCGCCGGCGGCGACAGCGGGCACCTTCCGGCCGACCGTCCCCCAGGGGGACACTCGCCGAGCGGCGACGCCACCGCCCGGCCCGGGGTCACCCGCACTCGCCGGCCTCCAGCGACGGAGGGACCGCCGAGCACTCAACCTGGGCGGGCAAGGCGGTCGAGCGGGGACGGCCGGCGACCGGCGCCACCGGTGCGTCCAAGGAGAGAAGGCCGTCGAGGGGAGAGGCGCGGCAGCGCCAGGCGCGGCGCCACACGCGAGCCTGTGGCGGCGGCCAAAGGAGAGCGCAAGCGGGCCCCGGCAGCCGCACGGCCCCGCAGCCGCGGAAGGGCGGAGAGCACGCGCCCTCCGCCACCGTCGCCCGCT
>NW_027184046.1:5000-12500 GCF_041296385.1 Aphelocoma coerulescens | reverse complement strand
AAACAGCGGAGGGGAAAAAAAAAAGGCACGACAGCGCGCGTCACATAACCCCGTGCTACCCACGGGGGCCGCGGGCCTGGGGGGCGAGGCGCGCGCCTCTCACTCCCCCCCCCTTTAATCCCAACGACCTCTCAAAGAACGCCTCCTTCTCGTCTCTCTCCCTTTCGGCGTTCGTGGCCCGCGCGCCTTTGTGCCGCGCTTCTCCGTCGTGCCGCGGCGGCTTAAGGCCGCGAGAAAAAAAAAAAAAACAAACAGCGTAAGGCCGGGGCAGGCACCCCCCCAGTGCAACCGCACAAGCCGGCACACACGCCTGAAACAGCGGACCTTCTCGCAACCCAGCCCACCGGCAACCACGGCAGCCGGGACAGGCCCGACACCACGGGCCGCCCCAGCGTCGCGGCTCAGTCGATGCCGGCCGAAAACAAGGAAGGGCGAGGCGCCGCCGCCTCGCCGGCAAGCATTCTCACAGGGCTCTCTCTTGTCGGGCTTCCGGTCCGCTCTCGGCAGCCGGCCACCGCAGGCCGGCCGCCGCCCCTGAGACCTTCCCGCCCGCTACGCGGGTTCCCCAGCTTAGGGCCGAGGAAGGGGGACGACTTCAACACACAGCGGGGGGGGGGGCGAGGCGCCGCCGCCCCGCCACAACATCGGGCGACTCCCGTCACCGAGCCCCTCGGCCAACCGGGCGAGGCCGGAGGCAAGGCCGCACGCCCCACCGGAGCGTCCCCGTGGCACCGCCGACACACCAAGCACAGGTCGGGAGCCGGGAACGGGGCGCCGCCACCTCGGCCAACTGGGCCCATCCTCGGAGCTCTCAGGGAAGGGCCGGGAAAAGCCCCGTCGGGGCTCCGCGAAACAGAGCGCGCCCCGGCCGCGTCCACCCCACCGGCTGCCAGCCACCGCACCAGACTGACAGCCGAAAACCGAGCCCGCCGAGCGGGCACCGGCTTAAGGCCGGGCAGAAAAGGAACGAGGCGCCGCCGCCTCGGCCACCACCGGACTTTCCCCTGCGGCCCCCCTGCACGGAGTCGGCAGCCGCCAGGGTCGGAGGGAGGATACACTCACGGGTCTCTCGCCACCCCACCTAGGCCGACAAGCGGCTCACACAGTCTCTCTCTTTTTCGGCCTTTCCCATCAACTGGGGCTGTGAAACCAGGATAAAAGCCACGCGACTCATATCCCGCTTATTCGACACTCTTCGTTCTGGCAACCGCGCGCGCGGCCGCCGCTCTCGACCTTCGACACAGGCACCGCCAGCCTGCGGGGACACGGCCCATCACCCGCTCCCATAATACGGACAGACGAGTCCAAGGCCCCGGACGCCTCCAAGAGAACCAATCGTACTTGACCGGGGCGGTGCGCTGGCGCACGCCGCCTCCTACCATGACGCAACTGGAGGCAGCCAGAAACAGCGACCCCTTGGTGAACTTCCAGGACGGGTGGGGCAACAGGTCTACCCGGCCCCTGCCGAAATTTGCCTAAGTCCCGCCGGAGCTGGGTAGACCTGTTCGCCCCGCGACCGGGCACCACCGCGGCGCCACGCCGACGGTTTCGGGGCGCGGCCGGCGGCCGCGGCCGGGCCCGGATCCGGGTAGACCTGTCCGCCCGGAGCCTTCCCCGGGCCGGGTAGACCTGTTCACGCCGAGACCGGGCGCCGCCAGGGGAGCCACGCGGGCAGTTTCGTGGCACGGCCGGCGGCCGCGGCCGAGCCCGGATCCGGGTAGACCTGTTCGCCCTCTGGCCGGACGCTGCCGGGACAGTACGCTGACGGCTCCGGCAACCGCTGGTGGCCGCAGCCGACCCCGGAGACAAGGCATCCTCCTGCCATCCCTGAGCCGGGGGAACCCCACAGCCCCGGAACGCCCCGGAACCGTATGGCTCTAGCAGCCCTGTCCCGCCTGAGAACCCGGTTTCAAGACCAATACGTATTTTCGACAAAACTCAACCTTTAATTTTTGAACGAGTACATCTTTCTTCTGCTAGGAACAAGGAAGTTTCCTGGGGAAAAAAAAAATTCTTTGCGAATTTTACTCCGTTTTCTTGGGCGCCCACACCACAGCCGGCCACGCTCGGGAGGATCGTGTGCCCTTAGCTCGGCCAGCCCACACACATTGACGCACCAAAACGGACGCCCCTCCCCACCCCACCCCGGGCACCACGCCCAGCCCCACCAGAGCAGAGCACCTCTAGGGAGACAGCGGGGAGGGGAAGCAGGTGCATAGGAACAGGGAACGAAGCCGATGGCCGCCGGCGCGACTGGCCCCGCCCACCAGGAGGGGCCGGGGCCGAGGCCGGGGGGACCGGGCGGCCGCCTTCGGGCCGGTTCTTTCGGGGTCCGCCGAGGTCCCCGTCTCCCGCCGCCGCTTCGGGGGGCCGCGGGGGCGCCGCGCCCAGGTGCCCGAGGCCGGCAGGCAGCGGGCGAGCCCCGGCGGGACGAGCCCCGCCCGCCGGCGAGGGCCGGGCGGCGGCCGGGGCCGGGCCCGGATCCGGGTAGACCTGTCCGCCCGGAGCCGTCCCCGGGCCGGGTAGACCTGTTCACGCCGAGACCGGGCGCCGCCAGGGGAGCCACGCGGGCGGTTTCGTGGCACGGCCGGCGGCCGCGGCCGAGCCCGGATCCGGGTAGACCTGTTCGCCCTCTGGCCGGACGCTGCCGGGACAGTACGCTGACGGCTCCGGCAACCGCTGGTGGCCGCAGCCGACCCCGGAGACAAGGCATCCTCCTGCCATCCCTGAGCCGGGGGAACCCCACAGCCCCGGAACGCCCCGGAACCGTATGGCTCTAGCAGCCCTGTCCCGCCTGAGAACCCGGTTTCAAGACCAATACGTATTTTCGACAAAACTCAACCTTTAATTTTTGAACGAGTACATCTTTCTTCTGCTAGGAACAAGGAAGTTTCCTGGGGAAAAAAAAAATTCTTTGCGAATTTTACTCCGTTTTCTTGGGCGCCCACACCACAGCCGGCCACGCTCGGGAGGATCGTGTGCCCTTAGCTCGGCCAGCCCACACACATTGACGCACCAAAACGGACGCCCCTCCCCACCCCACCCCGGGCACCACGCCCAGCCCCACCAGAGCAGAGCACCTCTAGGGAGACAGCGGGGAGGGGAAGCAGGTGCATAGGAACAGGGAACGAAGCCGATGGCCGCCGGCGCGACTGGCCCCGCCCACCAGGAGGGGCCGGGGCCGAGGCCGGGGGGACCGGGCGGCCGCCTTCGGGCCGGTTCTTTCGGGGTCCGCCGAGGTCCCCGTCTCCCGCCGCCGCTTCGGGGGGCCGCGGGGGCGCCGCGCCCAGGTGCCCGAGGCCGGCAGGCAGCGGGCGAGCCCCGGCGGGACGAGCCCCGCCCGCCGGCGAGGGCCGGGCGGCGGCCGCGGCCGGGCCCGGATCCGGGTAGACCTGTCCGCCCGGAGCCGTCCCCGGGCCGGGTAGACCTGTTCACGCCGAGACCGGGCGCCGCCAGGGGAGCCACGCGGGCGGTTTCGTGGCACGGCCGGCGGCCGCGGCCGAGCCCGGATCCGGGTAGACCTGTTCGCCCTCTGGCCGGACGCTGCCGGGACAGTACGCTGACGGCTCCGGCAACCGCTGGTGGCCGCAGCCGACCCCGGAGACAAGGCATCCTCCTGCCATCCCTGAGCCGGGGGAACCCCACAGCCCCGGAACGCCCCGGAACCGTATGGCTCTAGCAGCCCTGTCCCGCCTGAGAACCCGGTTTCAAGACCAATACGTATTTTCGACAAAACTCAACCTTTAATTTTTGAACGAGTACATCTTTCTTCTGCTAGGAACAAGGAAGTTTCCTGGGGAAAAAAAAAATTCTTTGCGAATTTTACTCCGTTTTCTTGGGCGCCCACACCACAGCCGGCCACGCTCGGGAGGATCGTGTGCCCTTAGCTCGGCCAGCCCACACACATTGACGCACCAAAACGGACGCCCCTCCCCACCCCACCCCGGGCACCACGCCCAGCCCCACCAGAGCAGAGCACCTCTAGGGAGACAGCGGGGAGGGGAAGCAGGTGCATAGGAACAGGGAACGAAGCCGATGGCCGCCGGCGCGACTGGCCCCGCCCACCAGGAGGGGCCGGGGCCGAGGCCGGGGGGACCGGGCGGCCGCCTTCGGGCCGGTTCTTTCGGGGTCCGCCGAGGTCCCCGTCTCCCGCCGCCGCTTCGGGGGGCCGCGGGGGCGCCGCGCCCCGGTGCCCGAGGCCGGCAGGCAGCGGGCGAGCCCCGGCGGGACGAGCCCCGCCCGCCGGCGAGGGCCGGGGCGGGGGCCCGGGCCGGGGCCGGGGCCGGCGGCCGGGGCCGGGGCCGGGGCCGGGGCCGGCGGCCGGGGCCGGGGCCGGGGCCGGGGCCGGGCGGCCGCCTTCGGGCCGGTTCTTTCAGGGTCCGCCGAGGTCCCCGGCCCCCGCCGCCGCTCCGGCGGGCCGCGGGGGCGCCGCGCCGAGGCGCCCGATGCTGGCAGGGAGCGGGCGGCCCCCGGCCCATGTTCACACGGAGAGATAGGCAGACACAGGGACTCTCAGACCCACTCACAGCCCCGCCGCCCCCCTCTCTTTTTGCCGCGGACGGCCACAGCTGCACACTCATCGACACAGACAGACACACACAGACATAGGCACGCCTGCGCATGGACGCGCACACTTGCCGCAGATGCGCTCCGTCCCCCTCCCTCCCGTCGCCCTGTCTCTCGAGGGTTGGGGGCACTCCTGCTCTCCACCATCTGCCTCCCTGGCGCCACCCTCAGACTTTTCTCGCCCCTGCCCAGGGTCCCATCAGCCAGTTCGGACGGCGGCGACGGCAGCAGCAGGGGGGCGAGGACTTGGGTGCCGAGGCAGCCAGGGTGTTCGGCGAGCAGGCCGAGAGCCTGGTGCAGAAGTAGGGCCAGCGACAGTCTGGAGGTGGTGGCGGGATGCTTGGCACTGTCTCTTTTTGAAGAAGCATCCTGTTCAGGTCGCTCTGAGCCTCTCGGTTCGATGGCGTTCCTTCCTGCCTACCCCCAGCCCCGGTCAAGCCTGCGGCAGGACGGAAGCGAGGCGGGCGGATGAGGGAGTGAGAGATGCAGAAATCAAGGTGGGAGGTGGGGCAAGGGCACGGCAGGCTTTCGAGGGCCGGGAGCCGGGCTTAGAGAGCGGATGCTGCTGGCCGTTTTGGCACGGAGGCGGCGGGAACGCCGCCGGCTCCTAAAGAGTCCCTCCTTCCCTCTCCGGCAGTGGCATGGGGAGCGGGCTGCAGGCAGGGTGGCGACAGGGCGGGCTGGAGCTGGGGAAGCGCGCGGCAGGGGGTGACGCTGACGGCCGCTCAGGCATGGAGCCAGAAGGGACGCCGCCGTCTGGGACCGAAAGTCACTCGCCTTCACGTCCCAGCTTTCGGGGCGGGGGGGGGGGAGGGGGGGACCAGCGCGTGCGAGCTGCCGTGTGTGGCGGGTGCGTGCGGGGCTGCCAGACGTGCGGGCTGGCCGCCCAAGACGTGCTCGCGGGCCTGGACTGGGTCCCGGGGCTGCGGGTCCGATCGACGAGACCTGGTCTCCCCAGCACCAGGAGGGGAGGCCGGGTCCACCCACATTGGGGGGGTGGGGGGGAGGGGAGGTGGGCAGGGGGCAGGCCCCGAGCTCCAGGAGGAGAAATCTACAAAGGAAACAAATCTACGGGCCGCTCATGTGACTAGGGTTCCAAGCGGGGCCTGGAGAAGGAGGTCTGCCCAGAGCTACACGGCAAACCCATAGGGCCGGACGGGGGAAGCCAACAGGCGTCGCCCGGTGCTAAGCGCCCAGCCGGGCGGGGCATGGCGAAGCCAAGAGGCGTGGCCCGGCGCTAAGCGCCCGGCCGGGCGGGGCCTGGCAAAGCCAACAAGCGTCGGCCGGCGTTAAGCACCCGGCTGGGCGGAGCCGGAGAAGCCAACAGGTGTCCGCCGGCGCTAAGCGCCCAGCCGGGCGGAACCGGGCGAAGCAACCAGGTCTACCCCGGCGCTAAGCGTTAGGCCGAGCGGGGCCGGGCGAAGCCAACCAGCGTGGCCCGGCGCTGCGCGCCCGGCCGGGCGGGGCCGGGTGAAGCCAAGGGGCGTCCCCCGGCGCTAAGCGTTAGGCCGGGCGGGGCCGGGTGAAGCCAAGGGGCGTCCCCCGGCGCTGAGCGCCCAGCCGGGCGGGGCCGGGCGAAGCAACCAGGTCTACCCCGGCGCTAAGCGTTAGGCCGGGCGGGGCCGGGCGAAGCCAACCGGCGTGGCCCGGCGCTGCGCGCGCCGGCCGGGCGGGGCCGGGTGAAGCCAAGGGGCGTCCCCCGGCGCTAAGCGTTAGGCCGGGCGGGGCCGGGTGAAGCCAAGGGGCGTCCCCCGGCGCTGAGCGCCCAGCCGGGCGGGGCCGGGCGAAGCAACCAGGTCCACCCCGGCGCTAAGCGTTAGGCCGAGCGGGGCCGGGCGAAGCCAACCGGCGTGGCCCGGCGCTGAGCGCCCGGCCGGGCGGGGCCGGGTGAAGCCAAGGGGCGTCCCCCGGCGCTAAGCGCCCAGCCGGGCGGGGCCGGGCGAAGCAACCAGGTCTACCCCGGCGCTAAGCGTTAGGCCGAGCGGGGCCGGGCGAAGCCAACCGGCGTGGCCCGGCGCTGAGCGCCCGGCCGGGCGGGGCCGGGTGAAGCCAAGGGGCGTCCCCCGGCGCTAAGCGTTAGGCCGGGCGGAGCCGGGCGAAGCCAACCGGCGTGGCCCGGCGCTAAGCGCCCGGCCGGGCGGGGCCGGGTGAAGCCAAGGGGCGTCCCCCGGCGCTAAGCGCCCGGCCGGGCGGGGCCCGGCGAAGCCAAGAGGCATCCTCCGGCGCTAAGCATTGGGCCGGGCGGGGCCGGGCGAAGCCAACCGGCGTCGCCCGGCGCTAAGCGCCCGGCCGGGCGGAGCCGGGCGAAGTTAACAGGTCTACCCCGGCGGTAAGCGTTAAGCTGGGCGGGGCCAGGCGAAGCAACCAGGTCTACCCCGGCGCCTAGCACCCGGCCGGGCGGGGCCCGGCCAAGACACCAGGTCTACCCCGCCGCTAAAGGTCAGGCTGGCACGGCCGGACAGGGGTAGCAGGTGTACCCCGCCGCTGAGCGCCCGGCTGGCCGGGCCAGGCGAGAACAGCAGGTCTTCCCCGCTGCGCCAACAGGCTTGCAGGGCGCAGGCGAAGACACCAGGTCTACCCCGCCGCCTAGCGCCCGGCTGGCGGGGCCCGGCCAAGACACCAGGTCTACCCCGCCGCCTAGCGCCGGGCTGGCGGGGCCCGGCCGAGACACCAGGTCTACCCCGCCGCTAAAGGTCAGGCTGGCACGGCCGGACAGGGGCAGCAGGTGTACCCCGCCGCTGAGCGCCCGGCTGGCCGGGCCAGGCGAGAACAGCAGGTCTTCCCCGCTGCGCCAACAGGCTTGCAGGGCGCAGGCGAAGACACCAGGTCTACCCCGCCGCCTAGCGCCCGGCTGGCGGGGCCCGGCCAAGACACCAGGTCTACCCCGCCGCCTAGCGCCGGGCTGGCGGGGCCCGGCCAAGACACCAGGTCTAC
>NW_027184045.1:0-20997 GCF_041296385.1 Aphelocoma coerulescens | reverse complement strand
TGAAAAGGAAAAACCCATTTCTCTTTAAGATGTATCTTGAAAGAGCTTTTTGTATGACCAGAAGCAGCTACACTGATATTGACCTGCGCAATTCTAAAGGCACAACAACTACTTACATAACTTAACCTGGCCATGATTTTTAGCTGCAATTGCAAAATCTCAGAAAATATGTTTCTATAGTGTAAACAATGAAGGAGAGCAGAAATACCAACATTTCTCATTAGCCTTTTGGGTTGGAAAGACCATTGAATTTATGCTCCCTTAGCTGTCAGCCTAAACTCTGCTGTGCAAACCTTAGGTCTATGTTGGACCTTATGTACTTCTTTAGCATCAGCTTAGGTGCAAACCTGGTATAAAACCCTCCAGGCATCACGCTGATTTAGAGTGACAGAACTTCACTCTTCCAGCACCGAATTTACTTTACTTGACTTGCTCCTTCAAGTCATTTCCACGCCTCGCTCTCTGGATGTGGTAGGATTTTACACCTGTCCTGCTAGACAAAAGAGAAGCAAATTTGTTTCTATCATACAACCATCTCTTTGTAGCTTATCAAAAGCAAAAACACAGGCACACTCAGAGCCCCTGTCAGCTCTGCTCCTCACTGCTCTGCCTGAAGAGGCCAAAGAACAACCTGGCAACCAAGGCACCAAAGACCCTGACTTCAAGCAGCAGCTCCCCATCCCCAGTGTGTCTCTGAAATACTCCCAGCTCGGCCCACCCAAGAAGCTCATGTGGACAAACCACCCCAAAGCACTTGTGTGCTCACATCAACAGCTTTTGTGCCAGCAGCTACTTGGCCAGCCTGTGCAGTGGGACACGGCTCTCCAGGCCACCGTGTCCCCCACGTGTCTGGCAAGGCTGAGAGCGGTGTCTTTGGAGCGCTCCCTCCTCTGGCGACAGGGGAGCCTTCATGATTCACGTTTGCCCCTCTTGGAATCCCAGCAAGCTGGGGCCTAAACATGACAGCTCAAAGGCCGTGTTCCAGCTCTCACTGGCTGGGGGGAATCGCTAGGTCCTGGCAGGACTCCAGCACTCAGCATCCTCGGCCACCACCAGCAAGTGCTGGCCGCTCAGAAACTTGCAGCTCTGATTTCCTCTAAAGACAGCCCCAACCAGAACTGCCACTTACCGGCTCACGACGTTCAGGTTCACATCTGATGCCAGCTGGAGATTTCCGGACATTTGTCACCCATTTGCCCAATTCTCCAGGAGTAGAGGGAGCCAGAGGAGAGCCTGAGGTTGGTTCTGGGCTCTGTGGACAGGCAGGAGTGTGAGGGACAGGCAGTTACATGTCATTTCTAACCTTATCTCTATTCAGCTCTACAACCAGCTCTACTAAGGAGAAATCATAACCTTGCATAGCAATGGGATTCCAAGTGCCTCCAACTAAAGTAAAATGGGCTATTTCAACAGTACTGCATATTGCTCTGAATTAGATATTGCAGCCTGGCTACTGTCAGCAAGCAACGTTCTCTCTGCAAAGCTGGGCTTTTAGTTCTGCGACAGCTCTGAAATGCAAAAGCAGCTATTACACAGCGATGTCTTTGCTATTGCTGCTGCAGACATGAACATGGATTTTCTTTCTGCCCACCCAGCTCAGCCTCCTTACTCTACTGCCACAGGCCAAGCTCACAGCTTGCTCCACAGTTCTTAAACACCAGGAACATCAAAGGTTCCTTTCACTCACCTCAGGATCAGGACTGACGAATACATGGATCAAGTGACCTGCAGTGGGAAGGGAAAATGAACCAGATGCTGCGAAAAAACTGCCTGTGCTGGTTAATCCCGCAGAACAAGTCCACCCAAACAGAGAGGGTTTTCTTTTCACAACAGCCCTCCAGCAGACACAGTTCTTCCACACATCCAGCAAGAGAGCAGGACAATATTCTTGGTTGTCCCTATGCTTTGGCCTCTTTTGCCAGTAAATGAATACAAACTTGATCACGAAAATGCAAAATGTTCTTCAACACCCAATATTTCTCTTCTGCCCAACAGCTAAAGCTGCCTTTTTTATCCTCTCCTTCAGGTTCTTTTTTTTAAAAAATAAGTTGCATGCACTAATTTTCATTAAGTTACTGAATACCGTTGCCCAGAAAACCTTCCCCCAAACCCCCCTGAGATGTCATAGTTCTACTGTGAAACAGCCCAGGAGCAGCTCTGGGGTTCAAGAGCAGACACTCACTGTTTGGGAGTTTTCACTTCATTGCAAAAAGAATCACTATTTTAGCACTCATTAAAGGGTCGAGTTAGACAGTCAAATCTTTTAATGACAAAATTTAGAAACAAAGAAGCTTTCCCTGAATTCCAGGCAGAACTGCAGAGTTCTTTGAAGGCCTTCTGAGAACACCTCCCAGGCTGCCTTTTCAAAGTTGTCCTGCTTCACCCAGCACCCTGAGGAAATGACAGACTCGGCGACTCTCCCGTGGAGGGAAGGGAACCCCTGCACGTTCCCTTGCAAATGCTGCCCGCACCTCCCTGGCTACAGACACCCTCTTTTGGTCTGAACATGTTGACAGGAGCTTTACCAAAGCAGTGGCATCCTAATGGTCTTTTTGTTTCAAAATCAACTCAGTTACTAAGAAAGAGCAGGAAGCCCTACACAAGCCAGGTTGGGTTACACCCAGGGAAAACCTCTACTCACGTGTCAGGTTAGTCAGGTAATAGGCAGAATAACCAATGCCATACACAGTGCAAACTGCAGCAGCAAATGCCTCCATGATTTTAGCACTGCTGTGCAAGTTTGCAGACTGTGCTCTAACACAAGAAAAAACAAGGCTCCTGTCAGAGTGCAGCTGCCCCCTGACAAGGCCTCAACCAGGAGGATGCTCCTGCTCTGAGCAAGCCCAAGAGCTGCTCTGACACTGAGACCTTCTGTGCACCAAGGCAACCTTCTGATGACAGCACCACAACGTGGCAACCATGCCCTGACATCACAAAGCAGCCGCTCTGCGTTGGTCTGGGAATTGATGCAAAGCAACCCAAGCTTCCCTGCAGCAAACACACAATAGCCTAGGAAGTTCTCCTCTGTCACAAAGCAGCACAAAGTCCCCTCGTGGGCCAAACCCTGTTGTTCAAGGGCTCCAAGAGTAACTCAAAGAGTGCCCCAAGCACCTACAGCCTGTACCCCAAGTGAACACTGAGATGGGACCAAAGCAAAGGAAACTAGACCAAGAAAATGGCCCAAAGCATTGCACAGATCCAGGAGAGAAGGCACTAATTGCATGACAGCTGTAATAATTCCTAACAAATCTCCCCACACATTTGCACTTTTATTGGACACGCCCTGGTCCCCTCTGTAGGTACATCTCTGCCTCTGCCTTTCGTCCTCTATGGAAGCAGTCGAACGGGCAGGATTTGCCCACCCGCAGGAGCTGCTCCAAGCTGGGAATGCAACTGGCAGTGCTGATTTCCAGAGGCTTCTGGCTCCCGGCTGAAGCCAAGGCCAGGAGCGGGTTGAAAGGTGCTGGCGCTGCTGCTGCTCTGTGCCAGAGAGCCCCGGCTGGGAGGGCACGGTGCCCACTGCGCCGTGGGCTCTCTCTCTCCTGCCAGAGCTGGGCGCACCTGGGAAGGAGTGATGATGACTTGTGGGAAAACCAAGGGCTTTGTGGGGGCTGCATTTCTCTGCACACACCCAGGCCACCTGGGGCACAGAGCTTGGCCCCCAGAAAAGGGAAACCAGGGGGAAACGGCTTGAAATATTTCATTTCAACCTTTTTTACTGTTCAATATAAGTGACCACAATGAAAGGTTACCAAGCAGGGATCCATCCCTGCTGCCAGCTCAGCGTTAGAAAGGAGGCGTCACTTGATTTCAGCGCTGGGTGCATGGGGAATCACTTCCCTAACACGTGCACACCCAGCAATCTCACTTACTAGCTTCTACCCATGGAACTAAGACACACTCATTACTTTGCTGAAACTCACAGGCTAAACATGACTTCAAACTATTTGACATATTTAAACCACTTGTCAGAAGTTCTTGATGTGAGAGTAGGGGTGTCCTGAGGGTCTCTGGTGGTCATTTGGGGAACATCCCCATGTGTCAGGGATAGGAGACAGATCTGAGGCCTGACATGTTTGGTCCGCAGTGTTGCACATCGACAAGATAATGCAGAAGACGACTGTATTGTTAGTTAGTGGGACTAACTTCTAGAAATGAAACTAGGTATCGGTCACCTGGTGGAACTCATCCTGGGAAAGGAGAAACAATACATAATGGAGCCATTGTTGGCATGGAGTATGATCATGGGCCAATGTGACCTCATCTCGTAAGCTGGCCCTGGACGAAATGATGTTGAAACTGGCCACTCCTGAGGAGGAGATATAAGGTGTGCTCCTGGGGTGGAGGGGAGAGGACGACATGACGCACGCCATTTTTATCCAGGGGATGCCCTGAAGGAGTCCTGCCCTTCTGCCCCTCCCACTCAGGAGCCATGCTCTATCTCCTTCTCCTGCTCGGTGGCTTTTCCAGCAGCCAGGCGCCGGTATGTATTTCTTGCTAACGTGACTACTAAAATTCATTTGCTTTGCAATTCTAACTGGGTCTTGAGTTCTCTGGGCATGGGCGTCCTCCTGAACCCGTAACACCCATTCCTCAAATTCTCCTCTGATGGTCATTTACACCTTCCTTCCCTGGGAATTGAACACAACATTTCGTCACTGCACCCTGCAAGTGCTTTTGCTGCGTGAAGCCACATTGCATCTTTCTTTCCCAAAGTAATAAAGAAAACACAAATTGCCTACTGAAAGCCTTCTGCTCCCTTCCAAATCAGTTCACTACTCAAGCACAAGCCTCAGGCACATCCCCGATTCCCTCTGAGAGAGGAAGTAATATTTTGCTGCAGCCAAAAGGGGTTTAGGTCAAAGAATGAAAATTGTTGGATGTATGTTGGATTTATGGTTTGGAGCTGTTCTAGTTAAATTGCTGGGTGTTGCTGGGAGCTGGGAGAGGGGCAGGGTTGAAGACCTGACTAAAAAGGAAGTAGGATGAGAGGGGAGGGGACAGAAAAGAAGGTGGTCAGGAGAGCACCTAAGTTTCTTAGTACCCACCCACTGGGAAAGGGGACAGGGACCGTCCCGGCTGGGAAAGGGTCTAAAAAGCAGCCATTTTCTTAGAGGGGGGGTGTGTTGAGCTCTCGGGGAGGGAGGCACACACCCGGCTCAACGGAATCGTTACTCATAAGCAGTTTTCCTTTGCTTCGACGACTTTGTTACCATTTAATTGTATCCAAAAGTGAGTTCCTTTTTAACATCTCTCTGCCAGCAACTCAGAGCTGCATGGTGCACTGCTTGCTGTGCCCCGGAGAGCACAAAGCAGGCTGGCCTGGTGGTCCCGAATATTTCTGCAGAACGCTCTGCATTCCACACCTTTGCTCTGACTCAGTGCAGAACTGCAGGATTGCAGGCGCTTCCTCCCCGAGCTGTGTGAGGCACTGGCTCCTGCAGATCTGACCTGACGAGCTGTCGCTGCCTCCCGTTGGCCTCGGTGCCCCTGGCAGAAGTGCCGTGCCTGAAGGACGCTGCCCCGTGCTCGAGCCTGCGGAGCAGCCCGGCTCCCTCCCGCTGTGCCCAGGCTGCTGCACACACTGCTAACCTTTCCCAGGACTTCCAGGGCAGCCGGCAGAAGAGTAGCAATCCTAGCCGGGGCACCAGCCCTCGGCTGCCTTTTGCCTTTCTCTCCTCCTGGGCCGCCTCCAGACGGCCAATGGCACCAGTCTGCGCTGTGCCCAGCACGGCTACGCTTCCCTCGGCAGCAGCCAGCTGCCGCTTTGGCTCTGAGATGGGACCATGTGCCCGCTCCCAGGAAGAGGCACCCAGTGCCAGGCTGCTGCCTCTTGCAGCTCCAAGGGCCTCCTGCCAGCCTGCCTCTGCCCAGCCTCAGGCTGCTCTGGGCTCTGCGTGGGCTCTGCTGGGGCTCCGGCCTGGGCAAGGCCGGGCCGCTCTCACCTCACGCTCGCTGACAGCTCTGCCTCAGACGAGACCTTTCAGAGCACCCTCGCTGAGCTTTCTGCTTTCTCAGCTGAGCAAGACTCTCCCTGAGCCAAAGAGATTGCACTTAGGGATACAAATCCAAGTGGCAGGAACCCCAGTGCTCTCGAGTCACAGCTCAACACCTGCATCTGCACAGGATGTCTTGGCTGCACAACTCCTCCTCTGCTTTTGCCTGCAAATGCCATTGCCCTTTCTGCCTCAACTACAAGCACAATGGCTGGACAAAAACCGGCCAGTGTGCCGTATTGCAAAGGCAGTGTGGTCTGGAGAGGATGAATGAAGAAGAGCCTGCCCCACTGACAAACCATACCAAAGAAGCCATAAGTGTCTCTTTCCACCTTTAAGAAACAACGGACAATTGAGAAGGAAAAGTTGAGCTAAATCACAAGGTGAGAAAGAAAGGAATCTTACAGATGAGTTGGGGTTTCAGAAACTTTATTTATTTAGAATCCTACTCTACAATCCTACTCTGCAATCCTACTCTGCAATCCTACTCTACAATCCTACTCTACAATCCTCATCTAAGCTGGTCATGGAGAAAATAGTCCTGAATGGATGGATTGCCACTGCAATCTTTTCTCCTCCTCCTTCCACTTCTTCAGTGACTGGATCAGTGGCACCAGGCTGGATGCAGGCTTGGCTGATGTTACAAATGGATGCTGCCCAAAGGAAAAAAACCAACCAAGAACAATGAACCATGACTTTCCAAGCTCAGTGCTTCAAAGGCAGGGGTAATATTTTTAAATGAAAAGGGGATTTACTCTGAGTAGGTCTAAGGAGCATAGTGCAACAGTGGCACAGGTTGTCCTGAGAGCTGGTAAGTGTCCCTTCCCTGGAAACATTCCAGGTCAGGTGGGAAGGGGCTCTGAGCAGCCTGATCTCTTTCAAGATATCCCTGCTCATTGCACACCACATGGATCAGATGGCCTTTACAGGTCCCTGCCAGCCCAGCCCAGGATTCCTCACCATTTTCATTTGGAAAGCACCAAGAGTGGAGATGAGGAGGAAGGGGGCTCATCTGATGCCTTGGGCTTCAGTGGAGGAGGAGCCCATCCTCGGACACTGTTTGACCTGCAGCCCCTTTGCATTTTACCTGCAGGAGCTCCTTGGCAGACCAGCGCCGCTCCTCGTTTTTCTGCAGGCAGCAGTTCAGGAAGTGACGCAGAGAAGCCGAGAACAGGTTGGGCTGCCGCAGCTGTGGGGTCCCTCCTGTGGCTATCAGGAGTTCAGCCTGGAGAAAAAGGAAACACAAGACTCCACCTGCTTCTTTTGATGCCTTAGGTTTTAACTTTTCTATTTTTCAAGTCCTGTACTGCCTAGTGTGTAGCTCGGAAGTTTTGTGTGGCCTGTTAGCTACTGTTCTCTCGTGCTAGTTAGACATAACAAAGCCTCTCTAGGTTTGCTCTCCAAGGACACTCCGATTGTCCCAGGGCCCAAAATGTGTGAACTCAAAGCCTCTGAAGAGGGGCAAACTTGGGCTAATTACATCATTACTGGGCTCATAATTGGAGAATTAACCCTGCTATGGAAATGGACCAAGCTTACAAAACTGTGAAGAACTCATGACCCAGGGTCCATCTTGGATGTAGCCTTTTGACTGCCCAGGCTGTATCTTTGAAGGCCGTTCAAATAAATACCTATTTTGATTCTCTTATTCTTGTCTAGTCTCTGGTTTTAGGTAGCCACTCCAGGCATCAGTTTCAAGTCTGTAAATGCTCTCCCAGAGCCCCTTGTTTAAGCTCAACTCTGCAGTGGCAATTTCTGCCTTGGCAGAGAGGCAGAGATGACTTTCCTATACCAACAAAAAACCCAAACCCCAAAGCAGCCACAGCTTTTCCAGCATCCAGCGGAGCTTGCCTCGGCAGCTGATTTGATTGGCTGACCTAGTTAGGGGCAACTACATCAGCAAAAGCACGTTTTGCTTCTCTGAAGATTCCCACCAGCTTGACAGGCAGTTTGGAAGAGGGACTTTGCTCTAACTGTTTTCAAGTATTATTATAGAAAAGGGAGTTATTGCTCAGGTAAGGAAAGAAACATTTGGAACCTCGCATTCAACACAGACACGTTAAGATGCATGCAGAAACGTATTGGGATGAAAATGCCTGTTTGGGCACACAGGAGCCACCTGCAGCTCTGTCTCGCAGCAGTCTGCAAGTTCCAGCTTCTCTGATGTGGCAAAAGAAAAACTTTTCGTGGTCAAATCAGCAGAAGGAGAAATGCTATCCCTATGGTAGCCCTCTGCTTTTCTGGATACTCAAGTCAATGCATTAAAGATGTGCCCATCCCAGAAAGTGCCAGGTAACAAATGGGAGGTTTTGGCAGGCTCTCCGAGTCACCAGGCTGCAGCTTGGTCACGTGGAGAACGTGGCTTGGGCTATGACAGAAATATGGTCACTAAGTGTTTCAGCAACACTGCACAAGAAGCAGAAGACACTATGTGGCCTTTACACCCTCATGCCCAGGTTTTAGGCAAGTGCCAAGAAACCGTACAGGGAGTGCAGTTCTTCTCTAGAAAACCACTGTTTTAGAAACTTTGTTGGTTTGGGTTTCTTTCCTTCTTTTCTGGAAATGTAACACCAGCTCTGAGATGTGTGTTTTGTGTTATTAGAGACATCTACACAGACAGACGAGCTGGAACAACTTAAAACCCAAAGGAAAGTGTTGCCTGAGAATGGAGAGTGTTTGCATGTGGTAGGGCCTGAGTTCCCCCACCGATGCAACCAAAACTACAGCAGATGCTGATGTGCTGCAGGGCCATTTTTAGAAGGGGACCTTGGTGGAAGCAGTGCCAGCAGACGGCAATGGGATTTTGTCTGATGGAGGACAGAACACAGGATAGGTGAAAAAGACAGAGGGATCAGTGAGTATTTGCTCCTTACCGAGGTAGGACTTTCATTCCAGTGAGGAGCTTCTCGTTCCACCATTTCGAATCCCACAATTCCAAGAGACCATATGTCCACTTTGGGGCCATATGGTTGACCTAGCACAACCTCAGGCGCCATCCACCAAGGCGTCCCGACCACTGAGCTCCTTAGATTCTGCTCAGGGGTGAGCTGAGCAGAGAGGCCAAAATCAGCTGAGGAGAACAAAAAAGTTCTGTACAATTAGGAAACCAAGCAAAAGAACTCCCCACTGTAAGTCTGAGAAAGCGCTGTTGAATCTCCTGGAAATCCGTCCCTGCTCTGTTTCCTCAGGACTTTAGCCAAGGAAACACGGAAGTGGCTGCTTTTTAAATTTTTTAATCCTGCCCCCAGAAGTGGCTTTTATTCCCTGGAACCTTTAGATTGTAGCTCCCTCCCTCTGGAAGGGACACACACAGACCCAAACCAGTGCCACTCTGGACGGCTTTTTCCTCGCCATACCTCTGTGCACGTTGCAACTGTGCCTTCAGCTCGCTGCAGGGGTCCCTGCACTGCCAGCAGCACCACTTTGGGGGAACTGGCAGTCACTCAAAAGCAGCCCCAAACCCCACATGCCCGGAACGCTCTGCCTGGCCAAGAATATACCAACCCAGCTTGACAGAGCCGTCAGTTCTGAGAAGGATGTTGCTGCTCTTCACATCTCGATGGATGACATGGTTTGAGTGAAGAAAATCCAGTCCTTGCAGGCACTGAGAGAGAAAACAGAGACAGGAGGATAAAAATGAGTGGTGTGATTTGAGCCCACAAGAAAGGAAACAGCTCTAAAAGATTCCCTTTCCAGGGGAATAGAGTGCAATGGCAGAACACAGAGCCATTGAGAGGAAGAGCTTGCTGCTCCAACACTACCTTTCTAAGGGAAGGCACGTCAGCTTTTGAGAGAGCCAACGGGAATTGCTGTTCTAGACTGTCCTCTGCAAAGCAGCCAGAATGACTGCTGCTGCAGTGGATGTGCTTTCTTCATCCAGAGGACAAGCAAGGCTTTGCCAAGAAAGAAAGAGTCCCTCCCTTTGCTGTGAAGCGGCTCACTTTTGGGTGGGAGGCTGCATGGCAAAGGTTTTCTTGCTGGCCTCAGCACAGACTTGGAAGTATCACATGAGTCGCCTTTCAGAAGCAAACAGCATTTTGGGTGCACTATTACCCTTTTCAGCTGAGGACTCTGAGAAATGAGTCCCTTTTACCATTAGTTTCCAATTCTGCTACCAGCACCTTTGCTTTTACAGGCAAGGAATGCCGTGCAGACAGGCTCCAGGCAAGCATTCAGAGAGGCAAGGTGGAGAACAGCAACTACAAATACAAGAGACAGAGTGAGAATGCAACAGCAGGAGATAAGAGTACAAGAACAGAGTACAGGGAGTGCAGGCACACTGCCACGCAGTTCCCCCGCTTCCCCATAGCATAGCAGCCACACAGAAGCAAAGTTTGGCACATGGAATCCCTCCAGTTCTCAGCCCCTGTTTCCCAGACAATCCTGCCCAAGCCCTCGGAAGCACAGGTGGGATCCCTGACCTCCCGACTGACGGCTGCCATCTCATCTTCAGATATGTACATCTCATAGATGGCATCAGTCAGAGTGCCTCCATCCATGTACTCCATCACCAGCCAGACTTCATCATCCACAAGGTAGCTGAAAGAAGGAAATGAGGCCATGGAGATGAACGTGCATGGCTACGCCACTGTTTGGAAAAGACAACGATTGATTCTTGTTTCCAGGTCCCTTTGAAACGAGGACAGACTCAAAGGAATAGACGTTCCCTCTAGGCTGTGCAGTGATTGCGGTCTGTGCTGTGTCAAGGAGAAAGGCACAGCTGTGAAAAAGGAGATGTCTTAGATGGCCAGCAAGTGAAAAACACAGTTTACTAACAGCCCAGATAAAAAGCTGTCACACATGGTGTTTATGGAAAAAAAGCATCTAGTCTTCCTGGCATGCACAGCAATGGAAAAGAGGGGCTGCAGTCCAAGGGAAATCCTCTCTCGGATGGTTCATCAGCATTTAAGACTCTTGAGAAAAATCAAGCCCCAAGACAACGTGGTGGCAGTGAACTTAGAGGGTATTGACTTAGTAAGATAGCACTGGTGCAGGCTTTTGAAGAATTGTCAAACGATGTGTGCCAGGGAAGACTAATGCAGACAAAATGCACTCTCTTCCCATCCATTGGAGATGAGAAGAGAAATAATAATTGATCAGTAATTAACAGCTCTATTTTCTGCCACAGACCAAAGTTGGTTTTTGACCTCTCATGCTTGCAGTAGGTAAACAAACATTCATGGGATAAGACCACGACCACTCACCTGTCTAAATAGTTGACCAGGTTGGGATTCCTATTCATCTTCATGATCATGAGTTCATTGACAGTTACTTCCTTCCTCCTCAGTCCTTGCAGACTACTTTTCTTTATGGCCACCTAAAATGACAATGACAATCAGTACCTTGAGAAGTTGGTGGCACGAGACCACAACACACATGGAGCGAGTGATTTTGGAATGACACAGCTGAGCTGTGCCAAAGTGCCTTGTGATTAGACACTGGAGTAATTAGGAACTGACATTCCAACAGCCCATTTCTCCGCTCCCTTGTGGGCCAGAAACAGGACACATGGCCACTGACGTTTTGCCTTGTCCACTTGGTAACAATGGTGTCTCAACTATCACCCACAAAGCTCTGCCCACACCCTCTGCTGCTCTGCCTGGGATCCAGAGAAGTAATCCAAGCCTTGCTACTCTATGGATACATCCTGGGCTATAAGCAGGGCTTAGGGCTCTTAGGGACGCCTTGCAGATCCCTCCCTACGTGCAGTTCCCAAGTGCAGCACTGCAGGTTGCTAAGGAACTACCAGTAAGGTTCAGATGTATTTGCTGGCAGCCAGAAATGAGAATTCAGGACTCTGAAGCTGTAGCCACAAGAAAGCAGTGAGATGCTCTAAGGCACCACCTTTGTTTTAGCCACTGAGAGTGAGTGAGCATTTCCTTCTCCAAAAGGAACCACTGCTCTCTTTGCCTTCCTTCTGGCAGCTGAGAAGGACAACGACTGTCCCAAATGTATTTTGCAGGCTGGCACCAGTCTGTGCTTCTTGTGCCTTTGCAGCACAGCTCTCCCGGTGACCCAAAGCTCCAGCCACAACTCACACCAGAGGGGAAAGCCCTCAAGAGCTGCAGAATCTGCAGGGACTGTTGACATTTACCTCTCCTCCTGTGGCATTGTCGAATGCTCTGCAAACTTCTCCGAAACCCCTAGAAACAAAACAGCAGCAAAGAAAGGAGAAGCTGTTTAGATCTTGGCGTGAAAGCCAGCCCGGACAGGAGATCTCTGCTCTAAGTGCCTAAAACCTGCAGGAGGCATGAGGGCTCTGCCAGAGGGCACATGATGCATTTTCCTCTCCAGTGCATGGGCACTGGGCCTGTTCCTGAAGCTTTGGGCTTTAGTGCCTCAGCTCAAAAAGAGAGCTTATTCTTTCATCTTGAGTTTCCGTTTCTAAACTGTGTGGTTCTAATCCTGACCACCGAGTATTTCCTTCAGCAACCTCTTGGAAAGAACTGTTCCTGAGAACTGTTATCTGACAGCTACCAGGGGCTAGGCTGCTCTTTCAGGCAAGCAAGATTCTCCTTTCATTAGTGTGGCCGGATGATTTTGAGACATACAAAAATGCTAAGGAAATTAACACACAGCTGTCCCACACTTGAGAGACAGGAGATCTTCCAGCTCCTGTTCCTTGCTGCAGGCAAGACCGTGGCAGCGTGGAGATGTCTTTGACAATGCCTTCTGACCACACTTACAAATTCTGACCAGCACTGAGAGATGGGCCAATCTAAGCCCAGTGTCTGAACATGTTTGCAGCTTGCCTGACTTGACACTTGATAGATATTCCACCAGCAGAACAGCTGGCCCATGGTTTTGTAGAAGAAACTGTGGTTGGACTCACCCGCTGCCGATATTTTCCAGTTCAGTGTATTTCATCACCGGATTTTCCATGCTCACCATTTTCCCTGAGGGAAACAAAGTGCAAGATGCTCACTTGAAAGCAGACATGCCACCTTCCAGGAGATACAAAAGGCAGCCCCACTCTCTGGGGCTCTGAGCCTTTTGTGGTCATCTGGGTAACAACAACAACAGCGACAAGAACCACAACAGCAACAGCAACAAGCCAGGCAGCTCTGCAGCACAGATGGCCAGCACTGAGACTGATTTTCTACAGTCCTCTGAAGAGATCTCTTGAGAGGAAACAAAGCACAGAGAGATGCATTCGCAGGAGAGGAGGGCATCTTGCCAAAAGAATGCCTTTCTTTTTGTAAACCAGAGCAGCTCACGTTGTGACCAATACCAACGGGGCTTTCCGCATCAGGATGCTCAGCCGTTATGGGCAGGCTGAGTTCAAAGATGCCCTTGCCCGTGTCCCATGTGAAGAACCACACTGCTTGTCTTCCCCCTGACTGCGCGGATCAGTCGCTGGCATTGGACTCGCCCTCTCAGCTCCGCACACGTCCCCGCCTTCCCAGCTCGGCACAGCGGCCACGGGCAGCAAGGACAGCAGTGCTCCTCGGGCGCCGGCGTGGCACGGACAGCTGCCCAGAGGAGATGCTGAGCCTCTCGTGAGTCCAGGCCGTGCCATGCAGAAGCCGGCCCAGACGAGGGGCTGCTGCCTCCCGGCAGCTCCGCGCTGCAGCGGCCGGGCAGCAGCAGGACTCTCTCAGCTGAGGAAGGCTCCAGCCTCTGCAGTCGCAGCGGCCGTCAGGGGCAGGGCAGGTACCACAGCAGGGCTGGGAAGGCCCAAGGATGAGCACTGACAAGCACTGGGAAGAAGCCACAGCCAGACCGAGCCCTGTTCCAAGCTCTTGCCCCCTTTCAGGACACAAGAGGATTGGCTTTGAGATCAGACACACCGAGGTGCACATCAATGCCCTTCTTGTCCCAACAGGTGATGGTAGACACAGAGTCAACTGGGCTCTGTTCTCAGCCCCCCCCAGGTCTTACCTGAGAGCACAGCACTGGCAGCTGTTATGGGCAGGAAGCAGATTCAATGGGCTGTGCTGCAGAATCACAAAGGGCTTCATGTGTTTTCCTAGAGAGTGAGCTGTGCAGGGCTTGGGCCAACGGGTGGCATTCTAACAGTCACGGGAATGATTGGGAATCAGGGATGAAAAAGTGCCACGGATCTGAGGGATAGACAGTGGATGGGCTGGAGGCTCACTCCTGAGAAATGCCTGCAGTGCAGTTTTACCTGACCACGCCACATCAATGTGTCTCTTGGACACATCCTTATAAGCATGAAACTAGGATATTAAATAGGGATTGTTATAAAGTATCTGCTTTTTCTTTGGGGACATGTGGAAAACACCTCTTGCTCTCAATTTGTGCTGTCACTTGATGTTTTTTCAAAGAAGTGGTCATTGGCAAAAATGTTGCATTGTCATAAAAACCAACTGTAGATGTAGTAGTGGTAATAGTAACAGTCATCAAAATTACACCAATAAGACACATGAGGAAGAAGAGCTCCTTCAGGATGGAGAAAAAACAACTTCACCAAAAAAAAAAAAAAAGGCTCAAACCAAACCAAACACAAAAAAAACCCAAAACAACAAACCACCAACCAAAATCCTTACAAACCCACCAAAAGACAAAACCCCAAAACCAAACAATTTCTGCGAAGGTCTTTTGCTCTGATGAATGCTGAGAAATCAGGAGTCTAAGGAGAATTTAGGAAGCCAAATATTCCGTTCAGTTTGGCCACTAGCACAGAGGACTTGCCTAGATCATTTGCTAGGTCACAGCTGATGCAGGAACAATCCCTGCTTCTGCCTTCAGCAGAGAGGGAAGCTCAGGCAAAGCCAAGGCAGTCTGAGCTGTGCTCAGAGGCAGCAGGAACACCCAGAGCACTCCCTCGCTGCCTCGGAGCACAGCACTTCCTGTGAGGAGTCCTAAATGTCCCTGTGACACCAAACTGCGGAGCAACATTTGGCACAGCTATGCTGACACATGCACACAATACACTGTCCCTCACACAAGAAATACACAAGACGTACTCAGTAGCTCCAGGAGGTCATCCTCCATCTCCTGTTGATGGGAAGAAGCTGTGTCGCTGTTGGAGCTGAGCAAACTGCCCGGGCTCCACTTCTCAGGCTGGGGTGCAAAGGCTCCTTTAGACAATGCTGCTGCTGCTGCTGCTGCAGGAGCAGGTTCCATGCGAGAGCCTGTGTAGATCTGAGACAAGAAATGAGGTTGTGTCAGAAAGTGTGGCTGGCAGAGATTGCCCTGGGATCCCATTTCAAATGCAGGCCCAGAGGAAGATGCTGTCAGCCACATGCAGGGCTCTTAAAATGGATTTTTTTGCATGTCCACTTCTCAAACCGGATGGGTCAAAACCAAAGGCTGATTTTACTTGAGTTCATGGCCAGATTCCTGTAACATTCTCATGGATTTTCTGAAGGATGACTGCTGCAATGACTATTCCACTTCCTCCCAAGCACTCTTTTCCCCCTCCAAGGGCTATGGACACACTTGCATCTCCTTGTTCTAATGTTCTACCTCCTCCCATGGAGTCCTCTTTTCCTCCACCATCTTCGGGACGGGCTCAAGCTGCAGCAGGTCCAGCTGGGACAGTTCCTGTGCCCCACGCCAGCCTTGGGGCTCTTTGTGGCCAATCACTTGCTGGAAGTCTTTGCAGGCTGCCAGGTGAGATGTCAACACTTCCACCTCAAGTCAAACACAACAAAGCAGTCAGACACTACAGCTTATCCCTGTCAGCCGTGGGTCAGCGACTGTGAGGAAAGGGAAAGAACAGGTTCACAAGGGATACAGACAGCTTGTTTCAAGATCCATCAGGGTCACCAAGCTGACCTGCAAAAACACCTCAAGAAACAAGGAGAGCAGGAACAGGCCAGCAGGAATCCATTTGGATGACTGCTGGCCAAAAGGCCAAAGGACTAGTCGCACTGTCCAGGGCAGCAGCTGAGATTCAGCAGCCCAGGACGTGTCCTTCAGAGTGGCTGTGATAGAGACCACAGCAGGATGGCGCTCAGAGACATCACCCCACCCGCCTGCTGCTCTGCAGAGGAAAAGCAAGAAGGGCAGAAACCACCAGTTTGGTGACTGCAGCGGCTCTCTCTGTTTCACTCACTCGCTTTTCTAGAGCCTCATGCTTTTGGAGTAGAAGATTAATTTCCTCTCGGATGATTTTCAGTCCTTCATCCAGCCTCTTCTCCCTTGCCTTGATCCTAGCCTCAGTTTCCTGCAGCTCTGCCTGCAGCTCTTTGTCGATGTTCTGCAAAGAAGCAGAGAGAGGATGTCTCACAAGTGGAGTGGCTTCAGCTCTTACACTCACCTGCTCTTGTAGATCGCTCCTGTGCTGATGGAGATTCTTCTCCTCTTGGATGCTTCTGATGTCTTCCTTGCTCCTCCTCTTTGCTGCCTTGATGTCACTCTTGGCTTCGGGCAGCTCTGCTTGTGGCTCTGCCTTGATGTTCTGTACACACAAATGCAGAGCAAGTGACTGGCAGCTGCCATCAGGCTCAGCTTTTTCCTCTTTCAGCCTCAAAATCACATTCATTTAGCCCCTCCCTTCTGCTTCCCTACCCAGCTCTGCTTCCATTGGAACCCTCCCGTCCCAGCACTGGTCTCTGCAGATGACAAGGCTCTGTGCTTTCAGTGCCTGTGGGACTCCTGGCCTCCTCAGTCCCAAGAGCTCCGTTTTATGTCCCTGTTCCTGCCCTTCACTCTGTCACCTGGCTAGGCAGGCTCACCTGGCCATTCTCTTGTGCCTCTTCCACCTGCTGCCTGAGCTGCTGCAGCTGCTCTCGGGCTGGGAACAGCTCTCGCCGAGTCTGGCAAGGCATCTCTGATAGAGCAATCTGCTCATGCTCTTTCTCTAGAAGGAGCTGCGCAGAAAGCAAGAGAAGATGGCTTTCAACTTCCCATAAAATATTTGTGGGGCAGGACTCAGAGACTGATGGGCTCGCACATTCCCAAAGCAATGTGCTGCTGCTCTCCCGGGTCCTTCTCTGCCCACGGGGAGGCACAGATTCCAAAGTGACACTGGCACTACAGTCAGGCTCCATCTGGGACTGAAGCTCCAACAGACTCTTAGGCATCTGACAGGGAACGTGGGGCATTTCTCAAGGCTCTGCTGAGGACCTCGCTCCTCTTCTGCCGTGTCCTGCTTGTCTTTCAGAAGTGACTGACACCCAGCCCTGTGCCACAGCCCCACCCTGGCTCTGCAGGTGGCTTCCTGTGGGAGCTTGCTCCTTGTGAGAGACACTTCTGGAGTTCATGTTCTCTTCAGGCCTGCACTGCCATTCCTGCCTTTCTGACATCTACACTCTTGTTACAAATCCTGGATTATTCAGGAGATGAGGATGCGAACAAAGAGCCTCCAATGGAGGTCAGAGGGCCTCTATGGCCACCTCAGTATATGGAGGGGAACCAAGGTGTTTCTTGTCCTCCCTCTTTTGTCAACTGAGAATTCTGACCGGCAGTAACAGAGACCCTCAGAAGGCCCAATTAACAAATTAACTTAGACACCCTTCAGGATGCCAGTGATGGAAACCATGTGTCCTGTAATGCATGTTTGACCAGAGTCACCAAACCCCACCTAGAGGATGGGATTGCTCCACACCCATAGGACAGACCAAACTTTCACGGATAAACAGGGGGAGGAAAACACCTCTGAGGGGAAAAAACAACCATCTCTGGAGGGGGAAACATCTCTGCCTGCTCGGGATCGCTTGATGGAACATGTCTCTCCTCCTCTCCTGAAAGGATGTCTTTAGGTGAGCTTTGCACCTCCAATTGCCTTGGAGCAGAGCCAGGAAGTTTCATTTAGATAAACAGATCGATAGATAGATCAATAGATAGATAGATAGATAGATAGATAGACAGATCGATCTCACTGTTATCATCTCTCTTTTCCTATGCTATGCTTTCCCTCACTACACACATCAACACTTGGTAGCCAGTGCCCTGATCAGCAGCAATCCTGAACTTGCTCTCCTGTTGCTTCAATAAACCACACTCTTGGGGAACCTGGAGCAGGAAGGGCCTTATAGAATGCGATCAGACCCAGGGCACTGCACTGGGAACTGCACTCTTTGTGCATCTGTACTGGGGCAAGTTCTTCTCTTGGACTCAACCAGACTGATGATGTTAAAGTGGCTGCACTTCAGAAATGAAGCTGAGCCCCTCCCAGACCCTCTGACCTCAGAGGACCAGCTGGAATGCAAGGGTGTGGATTTCCTGCTGAATTCCCATACCTGGAATACAACACATTCTGCTCCCCTGGGCTGCCAAAAGGCACGGGCGCTGTTAACCTGAGAGTGATGTGCAAGGCCCTGCTGGCTGGCCGGACACCAGAACAGCTCCTTCTGCACCAATCTCCTTGCCCCAAACTACGTGTTCTCATGCAAAAATACTGCAACTTCCAGAACCGCCAGCTTGCAAGCTAAAATTCTAGCAGAATCTCGTCCAGTGCTAGAAAAGTCCAGGAAAGGTTGAGTAAAAGCACCTTTGTTTGCCGAGAAAGAAAAGACAGGGAGTCTCCTCCTAGAAAACCAACAAACCAACAAACAAAAAGATGAAAGTGCCACCTACTTCAGAGCAACATCTTTGCCCCCACTCTAGGCTCCAATGCAGTTTTCAAATGCAGTTTTAAAAACAGACTTCACAACAGAAAGTATCTGCAGAAACATGGCAGCCTCTGGCTTCTGCCACGGAAGAAGGGCTCCCAACTGCGCACTTTGCTTCTTTTGCCACACGGGAGAAGAGTGGCCCCACACAGGTCCGGGGACAACACAACCATCTCTTTGCAGCTTATCAAAAGCAAAAACACAGGCGCACTCAGAGCCCCTGTCAGCTCTGCTCCTCACTGCTCTGCCTGAAGAGGCCAGAGAACAACCTGGCAACCAAGGCACCAAAGTCCCTGACTTCAAGCAGCAGCTCCCCATCCCCAGTGTGTCTCTGAAATACTCCCAGCTCAGCCCACCCAAGAAGCTCATGTGGACAAACCACCCCAAAGCACTTGTGTGCTCACATCAACAGCTTTTGTGCCAGCAGCTACTTGGCCAGCCTGTGCAGTGGGACATGGCTCTCCAGGCCACCGTGTCCCCCACGTGTCTGGCAAGGCTGAGAGCGGTGTCTTTGGAGCGCTCCCTCCTCTGGCGACAGGGGAGCCTTCATGATTCACGTTTGCCCCTCTTGGAATCCCAGCAAGCTGGGGCCTGAACATGACAGCTCAAAGGCCGTGTTCCAGCTCTCACTGGCTGGGGGGAATCGCTAGGTCCTGGCAGGACTCCAGCACTCAGCATCCTCGGCCACCACCAGCAAGTGCTGGCCGCTCAGAAACTTGCAGCTCTGATTTCCTCTAAAGACAGCCCCAACCACAACTGCCACTTACCGGCTCACGACGTTCAGATTCATGACTGACCACAGCTGGAGAGTTCTGGACATTTTTCTCCTCTTCAGCCTCTTCAGCCTCTTCAGCCTCTTCAACCTCTTCTCCAGGAGCAGAGGGAGCCAGAGGAGAGCCTGAGGTTGGTTCTGGGCTCTGTGGACAGGCAGGAGTGTGAGGGACAGGCAGTTACATGTCATTTCTAACCTTATCTCTATTCAGCTCTACAACCAGCTCTACTAAGGAGAAATCATAACCTTGCATAGCAATGGGATTCCAAGTGCCTCCAACTAAAGTAAAATGGGCTAATTCAACAGTACTGCATATTGCTCTGAATTAGATATTGCAGCCTGGCTACTCTCAGCAAGCAACGTTCTCTCTGCAAAGCTGGGCTTTTAGTTCTGCGACAGCTCTGAAATGCAAAAGCAGCTATTACACAGCGATGCCTTTGCTATTGCTGCTGCAGACATGAACATGGATTTTCTTTCTGCCCACCCAGCTCAGCCTCCTTACTCTACTGCCACAGGCCAAGCTCACAGATTTCTACACAGTTCTTAAACACCAGGAACATCAAAAGTTCCTGTCTCACTCACCTCAGGATCAGGACTGACGAATACACGGATCATGTGACCTGCAGTGGGAAGGGAAAATGAACCAGATGCTGTGAAAAAACCGTCTGTGCTGGTTAATCCCGCAGAACAAGTCCACCCAAACAGAGAGGGTTTTCTTTTCACAACAGCCCTCCAGCAGACACAGTTCTTCCACACAGCCAGCAAGAGAGCAGGACAATATTCTTGGTTGTGCCTAGGCTTTGGCCTCTTTTGCCAGTAAATGAATACAAACTTGATCAAGAAAATGCAAATTGTTCTTCAACACCCAATATTTCTCTTCTGCCCAACAGCTAAAGCTGCCTTTTTTATCCTCTCCTTCAGGTTCTTTTTTTAAAAAATAAGTTGCATGCATTAATTCCATTAAGTTACTGAAAACCGTTGCCCAGAAAACCTTCCCCCAAACCCCCCTGAGATGTCATAGTTTGACTGGGAAACAGCCCAGGAGCAGCTCTGGGGTTCAGGAGCAGACACTCACTGTTTGGGAGTTTGCACTTCATTGCAAAAAGAATCACTATTTTAGCACTCATTAAAGGGTTGAGTTAGACAGTCAAATCTTTTCATGACAAAATTTAGAAACAAAGAAGCTTTCCCTGAATTCCAGGCAGAACTGCAGAGTTCTTTGAAGGCCTTCTGAGAACACCTCCCAGGCTGCCTTTTCAAAGTTGTCCTGCTTGACCCAGCCCCCTGAGGAAATGACAGACTCGGCTGCCACAGACTCTCCCGTGGAGGGAAGGGAACCCCTGCACGTTCCCTTGCAAATGCTGCCCGCACCTCCCTGGCTACAGACACCCTCTTTTGAGCTGAACGTGTTGACAGGAGCTTTACCAAAGCAGTGGCATCCTAATGGTCTTTTTGTTTCAAAATCAACTCAGTTACTAAGAAAGAGCAGGAAGCCCTACACAAGCCAGGTTGGGTTACACCCAGGGAAAACCTCTACTCACGTGTCAGGTTAGTCAGGTAATAGGCAGAATAACCAATGCCATACACAGTGCAAACTGCAGCAGCAAATGCCTCCATGATTTTAGCCCTGCTGTGCAAGTTTGCAGACTGTGCTCTAACACAAGAAAAAACAAGGCTCCTGTCAGAGTGCAGCTGCCCCCTGACA